>NW_017670902.1:0-34226 GCF_001879085.1 Nicotiana attenuata | reverse complement strand
AATTCATCTTCGTGGAAGGTGATCTTGTGACTCTCCAGTACTTGCCCTACCATGTTGGCCATCTCTCCACTGGTGATGTTGTTGGGTACATAAGCTTCATTCAACACCTTCATCAGAGCATTCCCATGCGCCTCAGAATTTTGCAATAGCGACAAGATGGATATCTGGGTGGGAGTCTTGTTCAAATGATCAACGACAGAGTATTCTCTTGCCTGTACTTTCCTCCAAAGATCATCTGGACCAGTTTCAATGATGGGTTGTTTGGTAGCATCTTCCTTGCCTGTTCCTCCCAAATTTTTGGGTGTATAGATCCTTCCAGTTCTGGTCATCCCCTATGCAGCACCAGATTCTTCCATCTTTGCTTTTCCCTTTCTCCTAGCTTCGGCAACATAATCCCAGGGTATGGCATTGGACTTGAAGGGCGGTGTGGGTGCCACCGTCATAGTGAAGGGTGTGGATACTTCTACTTCAAATGGAGCTGGTGTAGTCGCAGGTGCTGTTACTTCAATTTCAAACGGGACTGATGCGGCTACTTCAACTTCGATTGGCGACTGTATCTGTACCACAATAGGAGGGAGTGTGACTGCAGGTTTAGGATCATCACCTTCCCGAATGAGCCCAATCGACCCCTCAGGATCCCATTCTTCATCAGTTTCTATCATATTTACTCCTTCACCCCTATGATCTGGGAGGGGATTGTTGGGGACATTTGGCGCGACTTCCTTTGCTTGTATGACTTTGGTATCAATCGGAGTTTGAATTTTTTCTTTCAAAGTGCGGCATTCATCAATAGTATGCCCTTTCATGCCAGAATGGGATGCACATGTTTTGTTTGGGTTGACCCACTGGGAGGAGTTTTCCATTGCAACAGCAGGAATGGGGGTAACATATCCGGTAGACTTCAATCTTTCATATAGTCGGTCAATGGGTTCAGCAATAGGGGCATATTGTCTGGGTGGCTTGCGTTAAAATTGGGTATGGGTTTTTGATAGTTTTGATGGGTTGGAGGTGAATGGTAATAGGCTGGTTGGGTGTTATAAGTGCAATAAGCGGTAGCGGGTTGAGAATATATGGGAGGTGAGGGTTGTTATGTAGGTGGAGGTGTTTGGTATGTGAGTGGTGATTTTGGACCTTGGGCCACTATTACTGCCCCTACTTCTTTATTCTTAGATATACCCTCTGACTGCAATGCTTTGTTCGTGGCCTACAATGCCTCGAAATTTTTTACCATCCCACTCTTGATCCCTTCTTCAATTCTTTCCTCGAGTTTGATGATGTCGGAGAACTTGTGGTTTTCGATGACCATTAACCTTTTATAGTATTGGGGATCCTGGGCCCCGACAAAGAATTTGTTCATCTGCTCTTCTTCTAGTGCCGGCCTGACTTTTGTAGCTTCTGACCTCCATCGAGTAGCATACTCGCAGAAAGTCTCCGTTGGTTTCTTCTTTAGATTCTGTACGTAGAAGACATCCGGCGCATTCTCTGTGTTAAACGTGAATCGATCCATGAAGTCCTAAGCCATGCTTACCCAATTAACCCAGTTCTTGGGATTCTAACTGATATACCAAGATGGGCATCTCCAGTGGGGCTCCTCATGAACAGCTTCATGCGAATCCTTCCATCTTTCCCAACTCCCACGAGCTTATCACAATATGTTCTCAAGTGTACCTTTGGGTCACCCGTTCCGTCAAACATTTCGAACTTAGGAGGTTTGTAATCCTCCGGCAGTTCCACGTCTGGCTGAATACACAGATCCTCATAATTCAGACCTTCAATTCCTTTACCTCCTTCAACACGTTGGACTCGACTTGTGAGCTTCTTGAGCTCTTCGGCCATGTTCTTAATGAGCAGGTCCTTCTCGGCAAATTCGGGAGTGTATGGGATTAGCTGAGTAGAGTGAGGTAAGGTTTCCACGTATATGAGATTGTTTTGGTGGGTGCCGGGGGTTGGAGTGTAGTGGTGATCATTAGTTGAGTTTTGCGGATCAGGATAGGTTGCGGGGTATTTTGAAGAGTATGGTAAGTGGTTTGTGGGTATTGAGTATGAGGATGTTGGTGTTGAGGAAGAGAAGGATTAGGATTTTGGGGAGGAGTTGCGTATTGATGGGGTGCGGGAGGATTTTGTGGACGTTGGTTTGGTGTGTTTTGAGGAGGTGCTGGGTTTTGAGCATTTTGTTGGTTAATGTTCTACGTCTGGATATTGTGTCTTGGTAGGAGGAAATTTGGTGTCCTGGAAGAGCAAGAAACAGAATGTGGTTGCTCGGTCTAGTGCAGAAGCAGAATATCGAGCAATGGCTATGGCGACATGTGAGCTAATTTGGATCAAACAGTTGCTCAAGGAGTTGAAATTTGGTGAGATTAGTCAGATGGGACTTGTGTGTGATAATCAAGCTGCTCTTCATATTGCGTCAAATCCAGTGTTCCATGAGAGAACTAAACACATTGAGATTGACTGTCACTTTGTTAGAGAAAAGATACTCTCGGGAGATATTGCTACAAAGTTTGTGAAGTCGAATGATCAGCTTGCAGATATTTTCACCAAGTCCCTCACTGGTCCTCGTATTAACTACATATGTAACAAGCTTGGTACATATGATTTATATGCACCAGCTTGAGGGGGAGTGTTAGAATAGTCATGTAAATAGGAGTAAATAAATAACCCTAATCCAATATATGTTAGGAGTAGGACATGTTATGTGTGTATATATATAGGGCTCATTGTAACATATGTATATACATCAATAATATATTTTCTCCCATGCTTTCTCACAATTAGAATGTCAATTTCGGATACCATTTCTGGTCTTTGAAAAGAAAGATTGTCGTCCTTTACTGATCTGTTTTGGTTTGAAAGTCTTCATAAAAAATGTTAGTAAAAGCGTTAGAGATTAATAGCATATGTGATAAACGAATTGGGATTATCTACTACTAAGTCTAATATTTCTTTTAATCCTGTGTTGTTTTAAAGCATGCCTAGATTATTCACATAATTCAAAGATATAGAATATAACATTCAATCAAATATGTAAGTACTATATAAATGTGTAAAACAATAAGGAGAGTAAATAAAGCAATAGAGAGGAAGTAGTGACTCTGGTTTGGGCTTGAAAAGAGGCAGGCCTAGCAAATAGCAAGAGTGGACAGCAACATACTTCAAACTCCTAGACGCGCAAGTATAGGATTTGGGCCTGAGTTCATTGCGAAAATCGACAGGCCCAATTTTCATACATGTTCAAGAAAGAGAGAAAGTCACTAAATCTTTTACTCTATGCACATGAAATAAACAATTAAGGGCCCAAACTTATAGTAATCAATAGTAATAATCTAGGATATGAAAATTGTACTAATGTGGGGTCACATATGATAAAGTTATTCACATTGAAAATCTTTTGTTGTTATTTAAACACCAAACCTAAAGGGAGTAATAAATGTCAATAGATTAGAGACTAAGTGTAGAGTTCCATTCATGGCTAGAGCTCTCTTTGGGTCCCTACCACTTCAATGTTCCCAAGGGTCTCAAGGCCCAAGGCAGTGCTTGTGTCATGTCAGGGAGAGTAACCCAATCAGTAACTAAACTCTACTCCCAAATACCCCTAACCACTCACACGCACTATTCCCTATAGGTTTAAGTGCCAATGAGGCCTTTCAATGTAAATCTCAATACCACAGTGGTACCACACCATAGAAGTATATACATTTCCCATAATAGTAGATACAAAATAATATAGGATCATGAGACATCCAGTCATCCTAGTGTAACCATAATCTAACAAAAGTACGTGTTTCATTGTGAATGATATGTTAAGCGTGCTTACTAGAAATCATCTTGAAACACACATAGAAACAAAGACATTATCAGATTACTAGTAGGAAACCAAACACTTGGATCGTATGTCTTAAGGATAGGGGGAGTACATAGTTCAAATTTGTAACAGTCCATGCGCACATATACATTTTTTTTCCTTAATAACCTTCAATTTGATTAGTCAAAGATTGTTTTAACTTAAGTCTTGTCCTTTAGGGCATACACATGTTACTAGTTTCAATGAGAAATCCTAGGAAATGTTAATATAGATATAAATTAACAGTTGTAATTGAACTTCTAGGGAGTATTAGGAGGGGGTGCAGATTAACAGCTACAGCTAGAACTTCAAATGGGTATGAACAAAATTGCATATTAACAATTATAATTGAAACTTTCGAAGAGTTTTAGTAGAGATATAGGCTAATAACTTTAACTAGAGATACAAATTATAACTTCAATTAGAACCTCTAAAGAATATTAACAAAGATACAAACCACCAACCACAGTTAGGACTTCTAAAGATATTAATAGAGCTACAGACTGACAACTACAGTTAGAACTTGTAAAAAAAATTAACAGAGTTACAAACTAATAACTACAATTAGAACTTCTAAAAGGTATTAATAGGGTCACAGATTCGCAACCTAGATTAGAACTTCGAAAGAGTATTAACAGAATCTCAAGCTAAGAGTCTTGTTTTACTCTAAAGCCCATGGCTTGATTACCTCTTTCTAAGAGTTTTGCACTTCATACTAATCTCTTTGGTGAACAAAGCATGATGTTATACTCAAACAGTAGCAACAAAAGGCTCACTTAAAGTGCACAAGCTAAGTCCAGTTCACTTAAGAGAGCTTAGTGATGTTTTAAGGACAAATAAGTGCAGAGTGCCCAAGGGAACACCCACATAATACATTTAGCAAAGATCATACTATTATAAAGATGTTTGTTTACCTTGAAAATGGTAATTACAATTAGATTTAATTTTGTGGTTCTAAAAATACGTGATTTATTCTAATGCTAGTTGTTAGGCAATAGATGCTAAGTGGGAGACTAGAAAATGAGATAAGAGCTGGAAGAAAATGCGATATGCAAACCGAATAGCCGGGAATCGGGGCCTCGGGCTAGCTTATGCTAGGCCTCGAGGTCGAGCTAAAGCCTCAGGCTGTGGATGGCCGATGAAGGACTAACAGTTCTAAGAGCGTTGATGATGGCTCTTTATGATCAATGATAAGTAATAAATAAAGAACAATCAATCAAACACAATAAATGTAAGCAACACAATAAATGTAAGCAGTAAAATCAAGGGAGAATATGTTTAGGTTAGAGAGCAGAGAATATTCTTGTTCTTGTATTGAATGTCATGTGTCTTACAAAATGATAAGGCTCTCCTTTATATAGGGGGCGGGGAATCCTAACATAGTACAGGAGCATTTATTACAAAGATATGCGGCTACTACTGTAAGGCCCCGTGAAAATTTGTGCCCAAAACCTAGTAGCTTGTAGTGTCAAGTTCCGGATATGTGTTAGGAATGTGTAAAATTCTTCGGGCCCTTTGTACTGATCTAAGCATTTAAAAATCAAAGAATCATGTTTTCTAGAAAAGTGCTGTTATGCGGTCCATAATGCGGCCGCAAATCAAGTATGCGGACCACATTTCTACCGCAAAGTGAGTCAGTGTGTTAGTCAAATTTGAGGTCAAAATGCGGTCGATTATGCGATCGCATAACTAATATACGGACCGCATAGTCGTCGCGCAATCATCATGGAATTTTGTAAAGGGCCATTAATGCGGTGCATTATGCGACCGTAGATCGTGTATGCGGACCGCATTTCTGCCGCAAACCCAGACAAAGTGATCAAAATTTGGGAGCACTTTTGCGGTCCATACTGTGGGCCGCATTTTCGCTTTGCGATCGCAAATGCGATCGCATACCTGGCTCGGGGCTCCTATTTTTCTAAATTTTAAACCCGACCCCTTCTTCAAAAAAACACCCCAACCCGTCATTCTAACACATTTTCTGAACAAAACTAGAGAGAGGAAGGGAGAGTTCTTGAGAAAGGAAGTCTTGGATTCATCGATTTGATTCTTCAAAGCTACCCGGGCCGGGAAATTTCAAGTAATTGTCTTCATCTCCATTCTTGCAGGTAAAATCCCCAACCCTTTTTCATTGGTTTCCAGTTTCAAACATAAAGGGGGATTCTCATGCATTGATTCTTGAAAATAAAGGTTGACTGCATACATGCATGTCTTTTAAAACCTAAAATCTAGCAAGGGAAAATTGGGTAGAAGTAAAGGTTTGCAAAAGAATGATTGATAACCTAAATAGGTTCGGGTAGAAATTGTGAATTTTAATTCTAAGATATATGTGTTAACTTGCGAACTAGATTAACGTTGCTAGACTGTTTGGTGAATTGAAAGTAGAAGTTAAAAAGGGAATTCGGCTCCAGATATGTATGGCTAACTTTAACCTTTGTAATGTCACCCTGTTTGGTGTACGAGTAACTGGTATGCGTTTGTTATGTGGGCTATTTGTGAATTTTGTTTGCTTCACGGGTGTTAGGGCAAGATGGCCTATTTCATGAATTCTTGTGACTAAACTTCCTTTAACATTGTTGGTTAACGTTCCGATATGACAGTGTGAATAAACGGTAACAAACCAAGTGTGTGTGTGGATGTGTTTATGTGGTAAGAGCTGTGAATTAAATGATGGAAAGAAGTCGTGATTGATGCAATTGAAACAACTGTGGTAACATCATGTGTGGCTTGTCGTGGCAATTATCGTTGTGACTTAAATTGTATACGGGCTGTTATATATGATGGAAATGGTATTGAGGTTAATGAGAACTCAATGTGAAATTGTTATTGTTGTTGTGAAATGATATTTTGGATTGCCTGAAGCCATGTGATTGAACTGTGAACTAATATTGTTATGTGAAATGTGATTGTCCGGTGGGATCGGGTTGCGCGCCGCAATATGAAGTTATAAGGTGTGGGTTGTGGTGATAAGGGTGGCCGAGGTAATAAGGGTGGAAAAGTGATCAAAATCACTATTGAAATGAAAATATGAGAAAGTTGTGAAATCGTTGATGTGATGAAATAAAGGAGAGATTGTGAAACTTGTTTGGCTTTGGTTGTTCCTTTCATGTGCATTTGATTGTTGATTCTATTACTGTTTGTCATCTGTGTATTGATTGATTCTACTTGGGGTAAAGTTTGTATTGTTTGATTCTACTTGGGGTAAATTTTGTATCGTTTGATTTTACTTGGGGTAAAGTTTGTTCATACATACCAGTACAATTCAAATATACTGACGTCCGTTTTGCCGGGGGCGCTACAATCGTGTTATGATTGTAGGTGGATCCATAGCAGGTACTCCACTCCACCGACAGTAGCACTCCTTCACTTCCCGTCAGCTGAATTGGTGAGCCCCTTTCCTCTCGGGGCCCTGCGTGGTTCATGCCGCTTATTCCGGAGTCTTGTTTTGGTATTCGTGTAAGGTATAGCTGGAGCCTTGTTACCGGCAAGTATTGTATCATCCTTTTGTATCCTTAGAGACTCCGTAGATAGGAAATGTGGGTTGTGAACTTATGTATTATGTATTTTTTATGTTGGGCGATGTAAGTTTTAAACCACGCTAAGTAACCATGTTTGTTATGTATATTTTGTAAAAAGGTGTTTTAATTCTAAATGGCTATTTCCTTTGATTAATGAGTAATGAAAACACGGGGTAACACGTGGGATAGGAAAGGCACCCAGGTCCGCTTGACTGGGGCTACCCGGTCGAGCGTCGGTCATGTCCCTCGGTTTTTGGGGCGTGACAACTACAACCATTTAATATCACAGTACTGACTTTTACTAGCCTAATAGACCTGGTCAGCTTTAACCAAGTGCCTTGGGAATTTCCCATTTTTCCATCATAGCCACCGATTCGCACTGCCCCGAGGTCGAACATAGAGAACCCTCGGGGTTGAACTTTGAGCTGTGCCTCGAGCCTTCTGAAGACGGGCTATAGAGTGTCGTAATGATTATAAAATCGGACTCTCCGACTGTTTCCGTATACAATGTTAACATGAAGAGTATCACTTCCTGAATTTCAGAAAAAAGGGAGTGATTGCATTAGGGATCTAGCAAAGCAAGGGTGTGATTTCAGGCATAGTGAGACCTAATATCACTATTTCAGTACAACAAATGGAGTGAACGCATCTAAACTGAACCTCAAAACTTCAGTTAAGGGCATGTTAATCATCAGAACACATACCAAGATAATACAAGAATTAGTTTAAGACATGTTTATGTAATATGATCAAACAATCATGAGTTTGATGAACTTCTACGAATCGGCAGAATCACAGAGGCATGTTATGAAGAGAAGACTATTTCAAAGGTCTTGAACTAGTGTATGATAATGTTATCTTACCACTAAATAGGTTCATGTTTGGTCGTGTCTAAATTGTCGAGTGAGCCGCGACAAATATTAGTAATGCCTAAGTTAAGTTTGTATAACAAACCTGATAGTACTGCTGAACATCAAAACCTAAATATCACGATAACTTGAGAGTTTTTAGGTTGTTTTCAATACTTAACAATAGAGATAGGTCATCAAATGTCATTGGGATCAATATATAATTCTAATTTCAATAACTTAAGGAAGTTCATGATCACAGAATCTATTTAACACGTCATTAATAAACACATAAAATAATTAAACATGAACACATTTTTAACAACATCTTTCAGTGAGAGTTAACTGAACAGTTCATGTTCAGTAATTTAAATTAACAAAAGAAGAATAAGGTTGAGGTTTTACTAACCTCTTTTGGGGAAGCAAACCAAACGAGTACTCAAATTAGTCGTTTAGGAAGCCAAAATCTCAAGCTTTCAATCAGTAACAAACTCGGAACCAGAAAGAAAGTGAGAAGCACAGGTTGAGTAAGAACTTGGATTTTAATCGAAAATTCCTAAACAATACTATAATGTGTATTAATTTCTGAGATGTTAGGTGTGGTTGGTCGTCTTTTTGTGATAGCATTTAAGGCCCATATTTATAGTGGCCATTGAGCCTTAGGGTTTCAGCAGGTTGAAGTTGTGAGTGGAAGATGATGAAGGTGGGATGATGGTAGCATAGATATTGAAATGATAAGAGAAAAGAGGGGAAATCAATATTAGATCTTACCTTGGCATGAGAGAAGGTTGACCGTTGAATTCTGAAAAACACGTGATTTGAACGTAACGTCCAGAGGTCACTATATTTCACCTCTGGACCAAGAATAACAATGATGAATCTGAAGATATCAACCATGCATGCTCCGATTTGAAAGAACGAAGGAAAAAAATCAGACGAGTTGAAGTTTTGTCCTTTAGGTCTATTGTTTCAAAATGGGGCTTTTGAGTTAAGTGATAGAGATGGAAAAATCAGAAAGATTCCCAGATGTAGTACAAAGGGGATGATTTAACGACTGGATTTATGACCTTGCACAAATTGGTGAAAGGACTGTAATTAATTAGGGTTGATGGAGTTTGAGAGATGGAAGAGAGGAAAAGGAAACTAGGGCGGCTGTTTTGGGAAAGAATGACCTAGGGTTGGGGTATCTCCAGGTTAGTAATGAAAGATGGAATATGGACCATTGGATCATTTGATCAACGACCTTGATAATTCAAGTCTTAAAGTTTTAAAGAAAATATTATTAAGAAAAGTAGCGTTAGTTAGATCTGTGTGATACAGTGGTTGAGATAATATCTGCATGGGGTTTAAAAACAGTGAAACAGGAAAAAATATTGATCTTCGATGATTTAGATCGACGGTGCAGAACGAATGTGTTTGTTTTGTGAGTACTTGGGACGGTTGATGTGGAAAGACCAGATTGGTTTAAATAGAACGACAAGGATTGCCAAGGTAGTTGGAGGTGTTGTTTGGGTTGGGTCAATTCGGATTGGGCTTGTGTGTTTGGGCAAAAATTGATTTAAAAGATGGACAATTCATGTTTAATTGAAGAGTTGCAATCATAGCCCTTTGGCTTTTAACCCTTTTGAAATTAATTCAAATAAACATAATTATTTTAAATGTAATCTAACAATAATTATACGTATCAAATATAATACTAATTACTGTAATGAATATTTGTAAAATACTTTATTTTTCTAAATTATAACACTAATTTTGAATTATTAGCATAATAATCTATTTAGTTAGATATTAAGGAGTAATTCGTTAAGTTATTTATAAAGCCTATTTATATATAGATGTTATTTTAATAATCCAAAATATTAAGCATGGTATATTTAATAATTATTTAAATTAAATTATAAACTTCAAAACTACTAACACTTAATTAATTGTGTAAAAATAGCTATTATTAATTGAAAATATTTTCAAAACATTTGTGCAAGAGGGTCAAAATTGGCCGTCAATAGGTTGTATTATGGAGGTGTAGCCGAGGAGTTTGAAGTGGTGGATGGTTAAAGTTTTGTGGGGTTGTGGGGTTGTGGTATTGATGCATTGCCGAACGATTTTGCGGAGCTAACGGTGGTGGATTTTGGGGTTGTGTGGTTTGGAGTGGCGTTTGGTTTCGAGTGGTGGTATTTTGATGATTGATGTCGGGCACATTCAAAGTAAGGGAGAGGTTGGCGAGATTTTAGACTTGCACAGGCTCGTCTTGTAACTCCAAAATCTTCTGCTCTAACCGCAGAACCAATTCATTTTGTCCTGGCATGCTTCTTCCGTCTAAAGTCTCTACATTCTATTCTATATTAGCATTATCTTTTCGGTTACCACTCAAATCGTCCAACTTTCCTTTTCCTTTGCTTTTCATGTCATTAGGTGCGGGAGGAAGTAGAGGACCTCTAGATCCGGTGTGACAAACTGACGATGCCATAATGCACGAACAAACCTTTGGGATTTTGAATAGTCAAAACAAAGAAAAATAAAAGGTAGCCAAGTCAGTAACACGAAATAAAAGAGTATTTGCAATATTTTAGCAAGTAGAACGTAAGGCATGCAATAGTTCGCTTCCTAATTTGGTGACCTCGTTGTGCCCGAGGTAGGCCTAAGTGACAAGTAGACTTGGGGAAATCTATGCTAATGTTGCCTCATTCTATTAATGCGAAAATAATTTATACCAAACCTTTACTAAATTGAAATAATAATATATAGTCACTAATGGCATAAAGCCTTATTAAATTGAATGTAACGAAATCTAACTAGAAAGTGGTAAAGAAAATTTTCTCCTAATCTATTTGGTCACAAAAGGACCTTCTCCATGCTTTGCCCTTTAGCTCCATCAATCATATTCCCAAGGTCACGCATGTCGAGCAGCAAGTGTGCCATTTCCAGTTTCCCTCCCTCGTCATAGCCATACCTTGGCTTTCTATCGACTTGTTCGCGAACTCCTTACTTAATTTTATTTTCTCCATGTATATCTTATGTTGTTCGAGATGTTTGGCCTCCGATTCAAACACTCTCTTGAGAAGCCTTTTGTAGTTTAACCGAGCCTCGCCACCTCATCTATGACCCTGTCTTTCAGATTCACTCCCAGTTTTACGTCCCTCGTTATGTAGTGCTCTAGCCAAGAAAGGTAGTAATACATATGTCTATTGTTGTATCACTCCGGCTTATTCTCTCCATCTACAATTATCATTTGGTTCCACATGTGTTGAGCCTCAAACTTGAATGGAATAATATCCCTTTTCAAGTCTGCCTTATACTGAATCATATTAGAAACCCAGGGTATTACATGCTTCCTCCCAACTTGCGTCATCACCCTTATAGGAACATAAGGGTAGATGACTCGTAATCCAATCAATACCAAATGAGTGGCCTCTTTGGTCTTAATTACGAATTCTTTGTTGGAAAACCGCTCGAACATCCAATGCACTTGTTCGTCAGTCAGATTAATGAAGAAGCGTACCCACCTTTCAGCATTCCCCGGCTTTGCAAACCTATCCGGAACTAATGTCATCTTCTTTGGATGATGACTGGCGATACAGTTATTCAATGGTCTATGCAAGAGCTCCTGTTGGTAGTCTCCCCTCTGAAAATGCTCTAGCAAGAAAACCTATAGTAGAAGATTGCAACACTCAAAATGTCCAAACCCATGTTTGCATCGATCCAAGGCTCGGTACATCTCAGCTAGTATAATAGGGATAATAATGTATTTATATTTCTCAATCCCTTTCAACATGGTCCTAGAAACCATGTACAAACGAGTGTGAATTTTCCCCCTTGCATTAGAAAAATTGGCAGACCAAGAAAGCGAACTATGAAGACATAAACTCGACAATAAACCCATACTAAAGAAGTGATAGCCAATTCCTCATGATGCAACAATATTATTTGTTATGTCCATACTGTTCATAGAGAAACTCGAAAGTTATGTAATATTTCTACAAGCAACCCAACTAGACATTCTTCTTGAATCCAAGCTGTTTACCATGAAAATGGTAATAACAATTTAATTTGTTGATGTGACTCTAAAAATACGTGATCTATTTTTAAGCTAGTCGTGGAGCAGTTGATGATGTGAGTGTGTAGTTTGAGGGTGAGGCGCGAGCTAAAATAAAGAAGTAATCGAACTGAGAGATAGCCGTTCGGGGCCTCGAGTTGGTCGATTTGGGGCCTCGAGGTCGAGTCTTGAGCTCGGGCACGAGCTATCGGGGGAAATCGGGAAAGGGAAAACAGATGCAATAATATTAAAGGAGGCTCTTTATAGCCAGTGATAAGAAACAAATGAGCAATGAATGTGGAACAAGCATGAAAATAATAAGATAGAATCAACAGTGTCGAGAGAGAGTATCTTAGAGAGAAAGAGAGAGAGTTATCATATATTTCATATAGAGTCTTTGGATCAACATCAGTCCCCTACAAAATAGTGAAATTTTCCTTTATATAGAAGGGGGAAACTTATACGGTAAGGAATCCGCTAGCTATAAGGGTGTGGAGATGGGACGATTGGAATTGATACCTCGAGTAGGGCTCAGAATAGCCTAGCTATGTTTTGTCAGACTTAGCCGTGACAGATTTAGCCGTGTCTTGGGAACTCCTACTTCTGCTTTAGCCGCGATCAATATCCTCCCGAGGTCGGGTGCCGAAGGGCCCCGAGGGAGAAGACTCGAGCGCATGTTTGTAGCCTCGAGGCTTTGAGTCGCTCTTCCGAGATGCTTAAAAGTTGGGAAATTGGACCCTCTGATTTTGTCGTACACAGATAGTCTCTGCGTTTCCTAGATCGAGGTGATAGGAAATGAATTTGATGACCAACTCTTTAAGTTCCCTGCACCAATGTTATATCGGTGACGCAGCCTATGACGTGAGCCTTTGCGACAATCGGTAAATCCCTTGGACTTGTCTTTTCGACATCATTCAATGCACTGTCAATTCTTGTTTCTTTAAGTGGCAGTACCGCCGTCGATTCGGTTTTCAAGAACGCATTGATTGCGCCTCCCGATCTGTCTTTCAAAGACATCGAAGACCGTGTGATTTCTCCCTATATATGGGCGAACTTCGATGCTACTTCTTCAGCTAAGTGTCTTTTTCCATTCACTCGTCCGTTGTTCTTCATCATCTTTTCACCATCTTCTTCTATTGTTAACTGCCATGTTTGGGGTTCACGGCCTTAAGGTCGTGTGGCAACATTCTTATTGGCTGCGTAGTGGCGACTTGCCCGAGCTTCTCTATGCCGAACATGATTACACTATCTCGACGTTTCTGCTGTTGTTATTACGGCTGTTATTGCTGCCGCTATTGACTCGAGGTGATGACACATGGGGGGCCGTCTTCCTCCATTTTTTAGAAAGTCGTTTGGACTATACACCGCTGCTCATGAGGGGGCTCGGACAATACATCGTTGCTCACCTTCATTTCTCAGCCCGGCGTAGCGCTCCGCCCCTAGCTGGTGGATTGCACGGCTCAATGCCCCAAGAAGCGGGTTCGAAGTAGCCGTGCAAGCGGGGTTAACGCCCGCCAAGTTCGTTGTTGGTCCGAGGCTCTCTTGGCCGATGAGGGTCCTCGACCATCGGCGGGCTATGGCATTTTTTCATCCCTTCCAGCTCCTCCTACTTTCTTCTTCATCTTCTCCTCTGAAGTTCTTCTTTGAAGTGCTACTTTGAGGGACCGGGACAAGTTCGTTGAGGGCGTCCATTCAAGGACATAGCGTTCGAAGATGCTGCCACCGCGGGTATATCTTCGGGGACATGCTAGGTTTTGGATTTTTTGCTATGTATCCCTTTTTTGCCTTTTTGCTTCTGCGTAGGGACCCTTTGTAAGCTTTTGCAATCATATGTAAGGACATCTCAAGGGCCGTTGTAAGCAAATTCCCATAAATATAAAGATATTTTTTGACTTCTGCCTTTGATGTTTCCTATATTTCCTTTGATTTTTGCGATGACCCTGGATGTATGCTTCTACTGCCAATCATCAACATTCTGCTCGAACGCGAGTATTCTTCTCGGATTTGTTTGATAGAAATGGCTCCCTCTCGAGCCCATCGTTGTTTCTCGAATCGATCTCAAATTGGTCTGATAGACCCGGGCCAACGGGACCCACGAGTCTCATAGAGATAATACTTTGAGACTTGAAGGTCTTGAGGGCGGTGTCTGAGTGAAGTTGGCCTAGGACGCCTGGAAATTTGCCTTGAACTTGTCAAAGATAACCCTTCTAAGACGCTGTAGATAGTTCCTAGATGATGGATTAACCAAATCTTGGCGGTGCCCTGAGGCCGAGCCCCTTTGGGCGGAGCTTCGAATTTCCTGTTCCTCCCCTTGGGGGGATTCCTTCGAGTTCAGCTACTATCTCGGGCCCCATAACGGTGTTGGAGGTTTTATGGAGCCTAGATTCCTGTCGACAGAGGTCCTCGAGGTCGAGTATTGCCTCGGGACAAGAGATGATGTTTGCTGGCTTCTTGAAGCCTAGCTTTACGTTATTGGAGGTCCTCAAGGTCGAGTATTGCCTCGGAACTGTCATTCAAAGTCATTGACTTCTCGGGGCATATCTCGGGCAGGCGGACCGTTGCTGTTTCCACGTATATAGTGGGTTACTTCCGCCTCTTGGGAGATTCCCTTTTTAGATATTTCCTTCCATTTTCGGCGTCGAGCACTATTGGTGGATGGAATGTGCCGTGAAGATGTATCAAGACTTGAGGCAGCACTATTGGTGGATGGAATGAAGAAAGAAATAGTGGAGTATGTGGCTCGGCGCTTGATTTGTTAGCAAGTGAAGTTTGAGCATCAGAGGCCCATCGGTTTGCGTTACAGACTTGAGATTCATGAGTGGAAATGAGAGCGTGTTACCATGGCCTTCATTTTTGGGCTCCCACAAACTATGAAGAAATTCGATATTATTTGGGTGATTGTGGACCAATTGACCATGTCCGCACATTTCATTGCAGTTGTGACTACCTATTTTTCAGAGCGGTTGACTGAGATCTATATCCACGAGATTGTTCATCTTCACTGTGTTCCATTGTACATTATATCAGATCGCGGCACACTATTCACGCAAATTTGGAGAGCAATGCAGCGAGAGTTGGGCACATGGGTTGAGTTGAGTACATCTTTCCACCCCTAGACGAATGGACAGTCCGAGCGCACCATTCAAATTTTGGAGGATATGCTACGCGCTTGTGTTATGGATTTCGGGGGTTCTTTGGATAAGTTTCTACCGCTTGCTGAGTTTGCCTACAGTAACAGCTATCAATCGAGTATTCTGATGGCTCCATATGAGTCCTTATATGGGAGGCGGTGTCATTCTCCTTTGGGGGGAGGGGTTGTTTGAGCTAGGAGAGACTACGTTGTAGGGTACTGATTTGGTTCAGGATGCCATAGACAAAGTCAAGTTGATTCAGGATTGGATTCGTATAGCTCAGTCTAGACAGAAGAGTTACGCTGATCGGAAGGTTCATGATGTTGCATATATCGTGAGAGAGAAGGTATTTCTCACTGTGTCAACCATGAAGGGTGTAATGAAGTTCAGGAAGAAAAGTAAGTTGAGCCCTCGGTATATTGACCCTTTCGAGGTGCTTGAGAGGATTGGGGAGGTGGCCTACAAGCTTGCGTTGCCGCCTAGTTTATCGGGTTTTCACCAGTGTGTTACATCTCGCCTTTTTCGTACGTTAAAGTTTCGTCTTCAGTGAATTGGCATAAACTCGGGGATGAGATTATCTTGATTTTAGCATATTTATGATATTTATACCAAGCAATAATAAGTTCCATGAAGGAAAGGGTACACGAGTTAAAGAAAATGAGTTTCGTTGAAGGTTCTCGAATTTGGATAAAATACGGTCCGAGCTTTAATACCCAATACTTATGGGCTAGTACCATTAAAGGTACCATATGACTACAGTAGTATGATATATAAAGTATATTAAAAATAAGTAGAATATTAAGTAATTTGAGATAATTTTTAATTATGAGGGTGTTGATACCCAAGTTTTTCCCCAAAATGTTTTTAAAATTGCATATATACCTTCAAAATCACGCATCAATAGCAATTGGTATTTTTCCATAATTTTTCTATATTTTATTTATTTACCCAGCATTTAATTTTCAATAAATAATTACAAAATAGCATTACAAATAATTTCAAAAGCATCTCTTAATTTAATTTATTTTTTTGGGTCCTATTAAGACCAAGTTATTTCATAATTAGCCAAATTAGCACCTTTTAGCTATAATTGCAATAACTTTGCAATTATAGCCCAAGCATATAATTTTATACTATTTTTGATCGGAAATTAGTCAATTGTATTTAAAAATACTAAGTAAAATTTTTTTATTATTTTCTGTGCATGAAATTCATTTTTTATAATTATCAGCTATTTCTAAAAATTGTTTTATTTGATTTAATTGGGTATTTAACAAATAGCCTAATTTCATTTCAATTATAACCTATTAAAACCAGCCCAAATCACCTAATTACACCAGCCCAAAGACCCAAGCCCAATTCCTAAATCTACCCGACCCAATCTGATTAAATCTTGGCCGTTGAACAATTTTGATCAACGGTCCAGATTCGTTCTTACCTAATTAAGCCTAAACGGCCTACCCCCCAAACCCTCATTCTCCCATCACTCTCCGTCGTTGCACCCTCTCATTCTCTCTCAAGCTCTATGCATAACCACGGGTCCTACTCGACGGTCGTTGGCTCGCCGATATCTATAGATGTTTCACCACCACCCCTAGCTTTCATGGCTCCCCCATGCCGGATTATTGCTACCCTAAGGTCCTCAAGAGACCAGCGGCTGTTCAACTCACACCATGGTCTGATTCTGGCCGTTCTCAGGCCACCCTTGGCCGTCCGAGTAAGATCTTTACATTTTTCGGCTAGACCTATGGTTTCTATGCCGGTCTCTCCTTATCTCCGGGTCATTTTTCTCGAAACCCTAATTCCCTCTCTTAACTTTTTAGATCTATAACAGATCTGAGAATATTTGAACTATTTTTCTACTTGTTTTATGAAAACCTTTCGATTTTCAAAGCGTCGCTTCATTTTCCTTCATAACTAGGGTTTCTGAAACTTTCTTTAAGAACAATTTTGATTTCTAAGTGTTGTTCCCTGCTCCCTGAGTGTTTAATAGGGTTTTGTTAAGCTTTCCCTATAAACCTAACTAGTTATGTTAAAAACCCCTAATTTTGGCTTTAGTCTTGGATTCTGAGTTCGTCTCTACTATTTGTTCATTCGATTTTGTCTGTATGTTTGATTCTCATGAATATGCTTCGATTACTTAGAGTATTTTATGATTTTCACCCTAGTAATATCTTATTAAGGTTTCCGATTTGGTTCTCCCTGTTTATACTCTGTTTATTGGTTTATTCATGGAAGTCTATACTATTTCCCTTATTATTAGTGCTATTTTTCGATTCTTGAATCCTTGATTTACTATGTTGATACCATTATACCGATTTTCGTTTATTCTTTTCCTATGTTCATAACCCTTAAATTATTTTTTACCTTATTATGTGGTTGACTGTATTATTAATTGATTCCTACTGCTATTTCCTTAATTAAACCCTTACATATCTATCCCTAATTACATAATCTGTACCTATGTTGTTTTAATCCTTTCCTTATTTGTTACCTGATCTCTACCGTTGGTAAAATTACTCCCTTAATTAAGGGAGACTTGGCTGATTTTCGTTCTTAATTGATTCTGTAGTTCTATAATTGCTGAACAATTGATTCTTGCCTTATTTGCTAGCTTTCAAACTATTATATATACTCCTCTTTTCACTACACACATGAACTCACAATAGTTCACATCTCTCATACACTCAAAAGCTCTTCTGCTTTCTTTTATTACTTATATTGTTACTAAATTAGTCGGCTGCAGGCCAAGGCTAATTATTACACTCTCTTGTTCTTCACCTTGCGTTTACTCTCTTTACTGGTATGTTCTGATTTTAAATTCAAGCTCTCAAACCAATGTGTTCCCTACTGCTTCAGTTTATCATATTCCTAATCTATTTCTATCTATTGTTTTGTTGTTCAACATGTAATTGTCCTATTGCTTCACCTAGCTTGTTAGCTATGTCCTACCCTTCTAGGATCATCATGTCTTATGAACTTGTAGTCTATCTAAATTTGACTCTACCCAGTTTGGAATGTTGGTTTACTTGCTATGTAGTCTCTAGTATGAACCTTTCTTTGCAAAGCAATTTTTTGTTACCTTAAGTTTTCTGATTCTATGTTGGTTCTGAAATTCTTACTGTGTTGTATCATTAGCTATCCCCAATCCCATGAACCCCCTAAAGCACCTCTGATTCTATAACTATGTTCTAATTAGCACCCCTGAACCCATGTCTTACTGTTTGCACTATTAGCTCTCCCCTTGATTGCAAAAATTTCTAATTGTAAATGAATATTGGGGTTGGCTAGTGAAAAGGGGAGGGTAGTTATATATGTTATCAACATCAATGGGTAGAAACCATGCCTTAGGTTTACATTTCCTATATGCACATTAGAATCCATGTCTATGACCAAGCATGTCATGCATTAGATATCATGTTCTTAGGTTTACTGTTTCAGCATCTCATTTGACATTATTTTATCACTTAGAAATCTTGCTTTAGGCCAAATAACAGCATCAACATAAAACTGTTGCTCTTGCACATCTTGAAATCATGCTGTAACTTTCTTGGCATTTAGAAACCATGCTTTAGGAATTCTGCATATCCTGAAATCATTCTGCATTTTTATATGTGCATGTTAGATACCATGTTTGAGATCTCGTTCACACTCACTCAGTCACACCTAGTTAAGCTACTGATGCATGAAAAGGACACAAAACAGTCTCACGTTTGATTATCCTGTTTAAGTGAAACTGGTCATAATCCCTGTACATCTTTGCAACATTTCTTACGTAAAATAACTTCTAAATTGTTTTAATAATTCTGATAATTGTTGTGCGTTATCCTACGCCTAGGCAAGCCTTAGGTAATCAACCTCTATAAAACTGGAAACTGTTCTTTGTATTTACTGCTTAATGGTTAACAAGCTTAAAATCAGTAGGCAAGCCTGGTTAGGACTTCCTCTCTGAGTTATGTAATAAATCTGACTCTGCTACCATGCTTAGGATCTGAATTTAGACCTTAATTGTGTATGAGTCATGCTGTTGTGTGTACTATGTGTAGAGGTATATCTGAGCCTTTTATTTGTCCTCCATGCTCCACTTTAATTGAAGTCCTATATGTTTATTATGTGTCGCTTTAGTATTTTACCTTTAAACTTGAGGGTCTGCCTAGAACCCCTTTTTTATAGGATAGGAGTCCTAAATTCCTCCGGGACTGATAGGAAGGGACGGGTAACAACATGCAATAGGGGTCGAGACCAACCCTCGCTTTAATTACCTTCATGGGGTGGGAAAGGGTAGATATGGATATGATGACCAGTGCGTTAATACCACGTGTAGCCCCTCTTTGAGGAGTGTCATACGGGTATTGCATTGATGTGATCCATATTATAAACAAACCTAGGATACCCCTTTACATTCATAAATAGCTTAGATTGTAATTATTTTCAAAATCTAGCTTTTCATTAACTGTTTTTCAAATATCCGTGTACTCAAATTTAAATCCCCTATTATTTGAGCCATACTTGTTTATTTGCTAAATTGTACAAATCCACAGAAGCTGTTTGGCCGGGAACCACACTGGTGGATCCTGAGGGGTGCCTAACACCTTCCCCTTAGGATAATTTCAAGCCCTTACCCTGTCTCTGATTACCAAACGTAGTTATAAATGAACCCTATAGGTGCCCTAATGCACCTTAAATCGTTAGGTGGCGACTCTTCTAAATGCAAACCCCTTTCCCAATAGGAACGAGTTGTCTCAACCAAAATGTCATAAACCCGATTTCACGAGAAAAAGGGGGCGCGACAGCATGGTGACTCCGCTGGGGATTTTAGGCCTTTACCATTTCAGACCGTTTTTGTGAATTTGTACCCCCTATGTGCAATTATTTGTTTAATTCCTTTAAGCGTTTAATTTCTTCTGCGAAAGCAAACTGACGTATCTTTCTTGTTTCCTTCCTTTATAATTGTTTTAAATTATAAAACTGCTATATTTATTGCTTTCTTAACGTGCAAATACATGACAACATGCTTTTAATTATTGCGTAATCATGCTCAACATCATACTCCACTCGTGCCAAACAAAATACTATAGCAACTCTTGATGATTGGTTGCGCCCTTCCTATATTATTACCCCCTAAATTCGAAATGGCTTATTTGCGGTAAAACTAGTCGATCAGCGGTGCAATCGACGGTTCCGTGCCTTCCCCCTTAAGTTGTTCGCTCAAGGGTACTAGTCTAAAACCCCATAGAAACCTTACTTTGTTATTGTTGTTGCATGCATCATGGTCAAACCTAGCCAGGCTAAAAGTGTTGTCCGCACAACAGCCTTTAAGATAGCCTTGTCCAAAAGTCCACTAGGTTACCCTAAACCCAAACGGACCTCATCACGTTCTTTGCATTTATTTGGAGAACTAAATGCTTCATGCTAATTGTTGATGTTAAATAGTCGAGTCTGGTGGGGGTAAGGGCCTAACCTTGTTTGCCTTGCAGAAACATGAGGCACGAAGTCCCCAGATTCGGCATGGTCACCAATATCCACCCAAGATTGCTGAGTTGGTGGAAAGATTTGCATTCTAGTGACAAAACCCTTGTCAGAAAATATCTGGGTAATCTACCATCCCTCTTGGAGATCCAGCCTAACAACATGATAATAGAGGCTGCTACCTTATTTTGGGATTGTGAAAGGGTCGTGTTTCATTTTGGGGACATCGAAATGACACCTTTGCTAGAGGAGATAGGAGGACTGGCCGGTCTAGTGTGAGTGCAACAAGAAGCTGATTGAGGAATGGAAAGACATGGCTATCAGTACCAACAAAAGGCTAGGATACTTAGAGCGAGGCATAGTAGGACTAGAGGGAAAATTTCTCAAAAGGGTTGAAGACTGTCAAAAGGCTGAAGGGACCGAGGGTAGACATCTACCCAGAGTATACCTGTTGCTAGGACTTCGTGAATTGGGGAAGCTGTTCGAAAGAGCCAAGGATGTCGAGTCTGGGGAAGGTCCTTCTGGGACCAAATAGATAGGAATTTACTTTTTCTCTTTATGAATGTAATAAGGCCAATGGCCATTAGTAACCTTTATTTCTTGCTTATTTAGTGTCGTTTTGGGATTCGCCTATTTTTTTTATCAATAAAATGAGTTATTTAGCATTCTAAGTTCTCCAAATCAATTTGTCGCTAGGCCTACCTCGGGCACAAAGAGGTTCCCAAATTAGGACACGATTTACATTCCCGCACTATGTGTTTTAATATTGCAATACTTTTTATAATCCTCACTGACTTGATTACCTTTTGTTTTTATTTTGATTTCTTTCTTTTTTATTCCCCTCCCCAAAGGTTAGTTCATGCACTCTAGCATCATCATCTTATTTCACAAGATCCAGGGGCCCTCCACCCCACTCCTCCTCCTAGTCCCTCTAATGGCAAGAACAAAGGCAAGAATAAAATGGCAGATTTAAACAACATCAGGTAGGAGAACACAGCTGAACGGGTAGAGGCCACTGATGGCTAGGGTATTCGGGTTCCTAATGAAAATGTGTCACACCTTGAACAGAAACTGTTGAAATTCCTGGAAGAGCTCGATCAGGTTCGAAATCTGGCAAACCTGTCATTTTCCCTCAACCACCCAGACATCAACTTCCCCAACGCTCAAAACCCCACACCTGCTCAAAATATCCCAAAACAGCAAAATCATCCCGCACCTCACCATCACGCTACTCCACCAAAGAACCCATGTAACACCCGCCATACCACAAACAACATTCCACTACTTATCCCAGAGCCTCAGAACTCCACAAACAACCATTTCTACACCCAATCACCAGGCCACCATAACAATCCTATCTACGTGGAGACCATGCCACACTCCACCCAACCTATCTCATACACACTTGAGTCTGATGAAAAAGGATCTTCTTATCAGGAACTTGGCCGAGGAACTTAAGAAACTGACCAGCCGGATTCAGGGCGTCGAGGGAAGCAAAGTAATCGAGGGGCTGAACTATAAGGACCTTTGCATACAGCCTGAGGGGTACAAACCTCCTAAGTTCGAAATGTCTGATGGTACGGGTGATCCAAGGGTCCATCTGAGGACCTATTGCGACAAGCTGGTTGGAGTAGGGAAGGATGAAAGGATCCATATGAAGCTGTTCATGAGGAGTTTGAAAGGAGATGCATTGTCTTGGTATATTAGCAAAGATCCCATGAAGTGGTCAAGCGGGGTGAGCATGTCATCTGACTTTATGGACAGATTCAGATTTAATAGAGAGAACGCACCAGACGTGCTCTATATTAAGAATTTGAAGAAGAAGCCCACGGAGACATTTCGCAAGTATGCTACTCAATGGAGGTCCGAAGCTGCTAAGGTCAGACCCGCCTTAGAAGAGGAGCAAATGAACAAGTTTTTTGTCCGGGCTCAGGACCCGCAGTACTATGAACGGCTGATGATGATTGAGAACCACAAGTTCTCCGACATTATCAAATTAGGTGAAAGAATTGAAGAGGGTATTAAAAGTGGTATGGTCAAAAATTTCGAAGCCTTGTAAGCTACGAATAAGGCTTTACAGTCCGGTGGTGTGTCCAAGAAAAGGGACGTGGGGGCCGTGATGGTTGCACAAAGGACCAAGTCTCCCCTTACATACAAAACTTACCCAACACCCCCACTCACATACCAGCCAACCCTAAATTAGAAAGCACCCTCACCCTTGTACCAAGCTCCGCCACCAACTTATCAATCATCTCCACCCCCTACATATCAACCTACTTCACCCAGATACTCCCAACCCGCTCATGTCTACCACACTTAAAATTCTCAACCATCCCATTATCAATCACCCCCTGCACGCCAAAACTTCCCTAGACCTCAGCCTAATTTTGATCGCAGACCTCCAAAATAATATACCGCCATCGCTGAACCCATCGACCAGCTGTATGAGAAGCTCAAAGCTACTGGTTATGTCACCCCCATCCCTGCTGCAACCCCTGAGAATCCTTCTCAATGGCTCAACCCAAGCAAGTCTTGTGCATACCACTTCGGCATGAAAGGGCACACCATCGATGAATGCCGCTCTTTGAAAGACAAGATACAGTCTCTGATTGATAACAAGATCATTGTGGCAAAGGAACCCACTCCAAACATCCTCAACAATCCTCTGCCAGACCATAATGGTGGAGGTTTCCACATGATTGAAATAGAAGATGACTGGGATCCCGAGGGATCAATCGGGTTGATCGCAGAAGGTGATGACCCAAAGAAACCGGCAATTACTCTCAATCCAATCATAGTCCAGATCCAACCGTCTAAGGACGCTGAGGTGAATATGTCTATACCTCTTGAGTTTGAAGCAGCGCCACCCGCAAAGACACCGATACCAATTGAGGTTGAATTCGTGTCTCCGGCAAATGCACCCGCACCATTTGAGGTTGCAGTCTTGCCACCCAAGGCACATGTTCCATTCGAAGTGAGGATAGCCGCGCCGATCCCAGTGGCGATGTCAACCACGCCACCCTTCTATACAAATGTTGTACCCTGGGACTATACAGCCGAGGCGAGAAGGAAGGGCAAGGTCAGGACTGAAGAAACTGTTGCAGCACAGGGTATGACAAGAACTGGTAGAGTCTATACCCCTGAACATCTAGCTGAATCAAGCAAGCAGGCTTCCAATCGGCCACCCCTCATTGAGACAGATCCGGACAACCATTGGAGAAAAGTACGGGCCAAGGAGTATTCGGTCATCGACCAGTTGAACAAGACGCCAGCACAAATATCCATTCTCTCTTTGCTGCAAAATTCTGAGACGCACAGGAATGCTTTGTTGAAGGTGCTGAATAAAGTGTACGTACCAAATAACATCACTAGCGGGGAAATGGCTAATATGGTAGGACAAGTGCTGGAAAGCCATAAGATCACCTTTTATGAGGACGAGCTGCCACCTGAAGGGCTGGGGCACAACAAAGCACTGCACATCACCGTGCAATACGAAGATCATTTCATCAACAGAATCCTGATCAATGGAATAACGCTCAAGAAGTTGGATAATGGGCTGCATCAGATAAAGAATGGAGTAATCAATGTGAAAGCTTTCGATGGTTCTCAGAGGTCCACCATTGGCGAGATTAGTCTATGCCTGCAGATGGGACCAACCTGGTTCGAGGTCGATTTCCAGGTAATAGATGTACCAGCATCTTACAACTTGCTGCTGGGACGTCCATGGATCCATGATGTTGGGGCCGTAGCGTCAATGCTGCATCAGGCAGTAAAGTTCGAATAGAATCACCGGGAAGTGATCATTTACGGCGACGGTAGCAACCCTATATACAGTTGCCAAACTATTCCGGTGATCGAGGGAAGAAGGAAGCTATGTGGAGAAACTTACCACCACATTGAACGGGTCAATGCTATCGACAAAGACAAATGGTGGGATAGCAAAATTGAGACCATACTGAGTTGGAGTGGATATGAGCCTGGCAAAGGGCTCGGCAAGAACCTCCAAGGAATCTCTAAACCCATAAAACTCAAGAAACATGGCACCACCTTTCGGTTTGGGATATGAATACACCTGGGAAGAATTCAATAGCTGGTCGCCACCATGGCGCGATCCTTACTACCCACTAGAGCAGCCAATACCGCATCTGGAGCAGACCTTCCAACAGGCCGACATTATTTATGGGTCAGATGAAGAAGAAGCACTTGCAGTAGTGAAGAACTTGTTTCTAGAGGACAGTGATATGGACTGTTGCATTATTCTCGAGTAGGAGGGGGAGGATGGCCCTTCCAAACAGGTTGTGAGCAGATGGGCACGTCTCAAGAATTGGACCATCAGGACAACCAAAGCCCGATGAGCCTCGGGGTAGCAAGGCTAAAACAAGCATTATTCACTGTTTTATTTACTAAATGATTTTCCTTTCGCATTTTTCAATTCCCGCAATAAGATCTTCGATGTTCAAAATAATTATTCACTTTATCAAAAGCATTTTTGATTTTTCATATGAATTAATATTTATCGCTATCATTTTCTCTCATTACTTTACCTATACAGCATTACTATTACCTATCTTGATGAACCAATGACTGTGACATGCAATGAGACAACGCAACAAACAGACATGGATTCAGAGGAAGATGATATACCCGACGAGATTGTCAAAGAAGTTGACAATTCTGAGAACAGACCTAAGTCCAACCTAGACGAGACCGAAATTGTCAACCTGGGAGATTCAGAAAACGTCAAGGAAACGCGAATCAACATTCACCTGTCGCCATCAGAGAAGAAAGAATACACAGAATTTCTAAAGGAGTATGAGGACATATTCGCCTGGTCGTATGATGACATGATTGGTATGAGTACATCTATTGTGGCTCACAAACTGCCAACCAATCCAATGTGTCCGCCGATAAAGCAAAAGCATAGGAAGTTCAAGCCCGATATGAGCTTGAAAATCAAGGTAGAAGTCACCAAGCAGATCAACAATAAGGTTCTCACGGTAGTAGAATACCCGACGTGGTTTGCCAACATTGTGTCAGTGCCAAAGAAGGATGGGAAAGTCAGAGTCTGTGTTGACTACCGGAATCTCAACCGGGCCAGTTCGAAAGACGACTACCCTTTGCCACATATACACATCCCGATTGACAATTGCGCCAAGCATGAGCTACAGTCATTCGTAGATTGCTTCGCTGGCTATCATCAGATCTGGATGGATGGGGGAGATGCTGAGAAAACGACTTTCATTATGCCATAGGGAGTGTACTGTTACAAGATGATGCCATTCAGACTGAAGAATGCAGGGGCCACCTACATGAGGGCCATGACTACCATCTTCCATGATATGATACACAAGGAGATTGAGGTATATGTGGATGATGTTATTATCAAATCAAAGAAGGCCACTGACCACATAGAAGATCTGAGGAAGTTCTTCAATAGACTGCGAAAATACAACCTGAAATTAAATCCCGCAAAGTGTGCATTTGGTGTTCCTGCTTGGAAATTGCTTGGATTTATTGTGAGCCGCCGAGGAATAGAACTGGATCCATCGAAAGTCAAAGCCATTCAAGAACTACCACCGCCGAGGAACAAGAAAAATGTGATGAGTTTATTGGGAAGTCTTAACCACATCAGCCGATTCATAGCACAATCTACAATCATCTGTGAGCAGATCTTCAAGATGTTAAAGAAGGACGCCGCCACCAAATGGACCAATGACTGCCAAAAGGCCTTCGACAAAATGAAGGAGTACTTGTCAACACCACCAGTCTTAGTCCCGCCTGAGCCAGGTAGACCCTTATTTCTCTACCTTGCAGTGTTAGATGGAGCTTTCGGCTGCGTTCTGGGACAGCACGATAAAACAGGAAGGAAGGTGCAAGCCATTTATTATCTCAGCAAGAAGTTCACCCCGTACGAGGCCCGGCATTCTCTATTGGAACGCACCTGTTGTGCTTTGACTTGGGTAGCTCAGAAGCTGAGACATTACTTCTGTGCCTATACTACATATCTCATATCGAGAATGGATTCCTTGAAGTACATCTTTCAGAAGCCCATGCCCACTGGCAAGCTAGCCAAGTGGCAAATCCTGTTGAGTGAGTTCGACATTGTTTACGTAACTCAAAAAGCTGTCAAGGGACATGCACTGGCAGACCACCTTGCTGAAAACCCCGTGGATGGAGAATACGAACCCCTGAAAACGTATTTTCCTGATGAAGAGTTATCATTCATAGGAGAAGACATTGCGGAATCCTATGACGATTGGAGAATATTCTTCGATGGAGCAGCGAACATCAAAGGAGTTGGCATTGGAGCAGTCCTAATATCAGAAACCGGTCAGCATTATCCGGTGTCTGCCAAACACAGGTTCCCCTACACCAACAATATGGCCGAGTATGAAGCATGCATCTTACGAATCAATATGGCCATTGACATGAACGTTCAAGAGCTGCTAGTGATTGGAGATTCAGACTTACTTATACATCAGGTACAAGAAGAATAGGCAACCAAGAACTCCAAGATACTCCCGTATCTGCACCACGTACAGGAATTGAGAATGAGCTTCACGAAGACGGAATTCCAACACGTTCCCAGAATCCAGAATGAGTTCGACGATGCATTGGCTACCCTATCATCTATGATACAGCATCCAGAAAAGAATTTCATTGATCCCATTCCGGTAAAATTCCATAATCAGCCAGCTTACTGTGCCCATGTTGAAGAAGAAGCAGACAGAAAGACTTGGTTTCATGGTATCAAGGAATATTTGGCAAAATGGGATTACCTAGAGCATGCAAATCCTACTCAGAAACGCACACTTCGGAGATTAACCAACAACTTCTTTCGTAGCGGAGGAATTCCGTATAGGAGGACTCCCGATTTAAGATTATTGAGATGTGTCGACGCAGAAGCATCCAAGCTACTAGAGGAAATTCATGCTGGGACCTGCGGTCCACATATGAACGGTTTTTTCTTAGCAAAGAATATACTCCGGGCTGGTTACATTTGGATGAATATGGAAATGGACTACATCCAGTGTGTTTGGAAATGCCACCGCTGTCAGATACCTGCAGACATGATAAAGGTACCTCTTAACGAGCTAAACGCAACAAGCTCACCGTGGCCGTTCGCCGCCTGGGGAATGGACGTTATTGGACCAATCGAGCTTGCCGCTTCCAACGGACATGGGTTTATCCTAGTAACCATCGACTATTTCACCAAATGGGTCGAAGCAGCATCTTACAAAGCAGTGACTAAGAAAGTCGCGGCAGACTTTGTCTGCGACAGCATTGTTTGTCGATTCAAAATCCCAGAGTCAATCATTACTGATAATGGCTCCAACCTCAACAGCGACTTGATGAAAGCTATGTGCGAAACTTTCAAGATCAAACACAAGAATTCCACAGCCTACAGACCTCAGATGAATGGAGCTGTAGAAGCCGCCAACAAGAATATCAAGAATATATTGAGGAAAATGATAGAGAAGCATAGACAGTGGAACGAGAAGTTATCATTTGCTCTACTGGGATATCGCACCATAGTCCGCACATCAACCAGGGCAACCCCCTATATGTTTGTTTACAGTACAAAGGTTGTCATTCCCGCTGAGGTAGAAATTCCTTCCCTAGGGATCATACAAGAAGCTGAGCTCGACGACGCAGAGTGGGTAAAGAGTCGTTATGAGCAACTAGCCTTTATAGACGGAAAGAGAATTAATGCAGTCTGCCATGGTCAACTCTATCAGAACAGAATGTCCAGATACTTCAATAAAAGAGTTAAGCCAAGACAGTTCACACCGCGACAGCTAGTATTGAAGAAAATTTTTCCGCATCAAGATGAAGCCCAAGGGAAATTCTCTCCCAACAGGCAGGGTCCATACATGGTCCACCGGGTTTTGACAGGAGGAGACCTCATACTTGCAGAAATGGACGGAGAAGTCTGGCCAAAGCCGATCAATTCAATTGCAGTCAAGCGTTACTATGTGTAATCTTTAGGCTTTCCTTATATGATGTAAATTGAACTACGCCTGACCTGATTCCCGTTTAAGAGGGATACGTAGGCAGCCCTATGGGTTCGGTCACAATTCAATAAAAATTTCATTTCCCCCCGCAATTAGAAATTGAGGCAGAATTTTGAGGAGGACCCTCAAAATTCCGAAGTAATTTTAGCAGATCGCCGCAGGAGCAACAGTCAGAAACGTCAACCCATCAAACTGGGGCATAATTTTGAGGAGGACCCTCAAAATTTTGTAGCAGGAGAGGTTGCAATGTCCTGGACTACGTCAGAGTTGTCGGTTCATCTAAAGGCTATTTCTAATTATACATTCATATCATACTTTTACAAAATCATGCATGTTTATTATTGAAACTGCTTTGTTTAACAACGCTACCCCAATGATATAGACGGTATCACCAGATCAAAGCCGAACGAGTCAAGCAAAACAAGCAGGGATACGAACTAACCTCCCCCTGTACAAAACTCACGATTTTTCTTTGGATGCAGGCACTAGGATTGCGAAATCCTTAAACATACTGTACGTCTAGGGGACAAACATTGTTCTCAGAACCGTTTCACTTGCCAACATTTGCTATCAGCACACACCAGCAATGCTCCATAGTCACAATGCTCCTAGTAATCACAATGCCGCAATCTGCTATCAGCTAAGAAAACTCTACTGTCATTTGTTATTTTATTTCTTCCATAAAGCTACCATTCTGCCTTCCGAGACTAAATGCTGTCTCCATCTGCATCTATATTGCATAAGGCTACCATTCTGCCTTCAAATTTGCATGAGGCTAATATTCTGCCTTCCGAGACTAAACGCTATCTCCATCTGCATTTGCATTGCATAAGGCTACCATTCTGCCTTCCAACTTGTGTAAGGCTACCATTATGCCTTCCGAGACTAAACACTGTCTCCATCTGCATTTGCATTGCATAAGGCTACCATTCTGCCTTCCATCTTGCATAAGGCTACCGTTCTTCCTTCCGAGACTAAGCACTATCTCCATCTGCATTCTTGCATAAGGCTACCATTCTGCCTTCCGAGACTAAGCACTGTCTCCATCTGCATTCTTACATATGGCTACCATTCTGCCTTCCGAGATTAAGCTCTACCTCCATCTGCATTCGCATCTTTGCATAGGGATACTTTCCTACCTTTCGAGGCTAAGCTCTGCCTCCGATTTTCTTCGAAACTAAGTGCTATCTCAAGCACTATTTATCTCGCTTTTCTTACGGGCCAAGATCTACCCTTCAATTTGCAAGAATAAGCTCTGTCTTGTCCGCATCATACTATTGCATCCTTCATGGGCTGAAATATAGCCAACTCGACCAAAGGCGTCATCGTTCGGAGGCACCATCTTCATGGCCTGAGAACACCATGTCATGGCCTGAGGATCTCTTTCAATCTTTTGCATATCATTATTCAAAGGTGTCATGGTTCGGAGGCACCATCCTCGTAGCCTGAGAACATCATTTCATAGCCTGCGAATCCTGCACCAAACAACCCATGGCCAGGACATCATGGTCTGAGGACGCCATTCCTAACCGTCCAAAGACAAAATTCATAGTCCAGCGGGAACTTGCATCATGTTTAAATTTATGCACGGTATATGCTTGTATTGCTTCTATTTGCAGGTAACCCGGCGAGCAACGGCTATGCCAATAGGAGCGATCCCGCTCCAGTTTTCCCATCCATATCAAACCTCATTCCCGCAAGTAGCTTATACGTCCAACCATATACGTTGCATCCATTCTTGTAAAACTTCATAGATATACTTCGCAGATGACTCCTGAACTACATACGGCCTGATTCCTGTAAAACCAGGGATATAGAGGCAGATCGGAAGCCAGGGTGCGGCCTCAAACCGTTTCGCTCGGTCGAAATTGGCCATCATTTCTTTACCCGAAAACTCTTTCATCCTTCCCGGGTAAAGAGGGGCAGCTGTTGATACCCAATTTTTTCCCCAAAAAGTTTTTAAAATTGCATATATACCTTCAAAATCATGCATCAATAGCAATTGGTATTTTTCCATAATTTGCCTATATTTTATTAATTTACCCAGCATTTTATTTCCAATAAATAATTACAAAATGGAATTACAAATGATTTCAAAAGCATCTCTTAATTTAATTTATTATTTTGAGTCCTATTAAGACCAAGTTATTTCATAATTAGCCAAATTGGCACCTTTTGCCTATAACTACAATAACTTTGCAATTATAGCCCAAGCATATAATTTTATACTATTTTTGATCGGAAATTAGTCAATTGTATTTCAAAATACTAAGTAATCATTTTTTTATTATTTTCTGTGCATGAAATTCATTTTTTATAATTATTATCTATTTTTGTAAATTATTTAATTTGATTTAATTGGGTATTTAACAAATAGCCTAATTTCATTTCAATTATAACCTATTAAAACCAGCCGAAAGTACCTAATTACACCAGCCCAAAGACCCAAGCCCAATTTCTAAATCTTTCCGACCCATTCTGATTAAATCTTGGCTGTTGATAAATTTTGATCAATGGTCCAAATTCGTTCTTACCTAATTAAGCCTAAACGACCTACCCCCCAAACCCCCATTCTCTCATCACTCTCCGCCGTTGCACCCTCTCATTCTCTCTCAAATTCTCTCTCATGCTCTCTGCATAACCATGGCTCCTACTCGCCGGTCGTTGCCTCGCCGATATCTATGGTGGTTTCACCACCACCCCTAGCCTCCATGGCTCCCCCATGCCAGATTATTGCTACCCTAAGGTCCTCAAGGGACCAGCGGCTGTTCAACTCACACCTATGGTCTGATTCTGGCCGTTCTCAGGACACCCTTGGCCGTCCAAGTAAGATCTTTATATTTTCCGGCTAGACCTATGTTTTCTAAGCCGGTGTCTCCTTATCTCTGGGTCATTTTTCTCGAAACCCTAATTCCCTCTCTTAACTCTTTAGATCTATAACAGATTTGAGAATATTTGAACTATTTTTCTGCTTGTTTTATGAAAACCTTTCGATTTTCAAAGAGTCGCTTCATTTTTCTTCATAACTAGGATTTCTGAAACTTTCTTTAAGAACGATTTTGATTTCTAAGTGTTGTTCCCTGATCCTTGAGTGTTAAATCGGGTTTTGTTATGCTTTCCCTATAAACCTAACTAGTTATGTTGAAAACCCCTAATTTTGGCTTTAGTCTTGGATTCTGAGTTCGTCTCTACTGTTTGTTCATTCGATTTTGTCTATATTTTTGATTCTCATGAATATGTTTCGATTAATTAGACTATTTTATGATTTTCACCCTAGGAATATCTTATTAAGGTTTCCGATTTGTTTCTCCCTGTTTATACTCCGTTTATTGGTTTATTCATTGAAGTCTATACTATTTCCCTTAATGTTAATGCTATTTTTCGATTCTTGAATCCTTGATTCACTATGTTGATACCATTATACCGATTTTCGTCCATTCTTTTCATATTTTCATAACCCTTAAATTATTTTTTACCTTATTACGTGGTTGACTGTATTTTTAATTTATTCCTACTGCTATTTCCTTAATTAGACCCTTATGTATCTATCCCTAATTACATATTCTGTACCTATGTTGTTTGAATCCTTTCCTTATTTGTTACCTGCTTTCTACTGTTGGTAAAATTACTCCCTTAATTGAGGGAGACTTGGTTAATTTTTGTTCTTAATTGATTTTGTTGTTCTATATTGCTGAACAATTGATTCTTGCCTTATTTATCTAGCTTTCAGACTATTATATATACTCTCTTCTCTTTTCACTACACACACGAACTCACATTAGTTCACATCTCTCATACACTCAAAAGCTCTTCTGCTTTCTTTTATTACTTACTATTGTTACTAAATTAGCCGGCTGCAAGCCAAGGCTAATTATTACACTCTCCTGTTTTTCACCTTGCATTTACTCTCTTTACTGGTATGTTCTGATTTTAAATTCAAGCTCTCAAACCAATGTGTTCCTATTGCTTCAGTTTATCATATTCCTAATCTATTTCAGCCTATTGTTTTGCTGTTCAACATGTAATTTGACCTATTGCTTCACCTAGCTTGTTAGTTATGTCCTACCCCTTCTAGGATCATCATGTCTTATGAACTTGAAGTCTGTCTAAATTTGACTCTACCCTGTTTTGAATGTTGGTTTACTTGCTATATAGTCTCTAGTATGAACCTTTCTTTGCAAAGCAATTTTTTGTTACCCTAAGTTGTCTGATTCTATGTTGGTTCTGAAATTCTTACTGTGTTGTATCATTAGCTATCCCAAATCTCATGAACCCCCTAAAGCACCTCTGATTCTATAACTATGTTCTAATTAGCACTCCCGAACCCATGTCTTACTGTTTGCACTATTAGCTCCCCCCTTGATTGCAAAAACTTTTGTTTACGTGTATTATGTGTTCCTAGCCCCAATTACCCCTGTGTGAAGGGTTGTTATTTGAGTGTTGCTAAACCTGTTTTGGCTCTATGTTTGATCTATTGTTTGTGTGATTACACAACTCTTGTCAAAAACTGTTCTACTGAACAATTCTCCTATTTTTTAAAACTGCTTCAACTGAGTCTTTTTCAAATATTGCTTTCTTATTAAAACCTTTTCAAAAACTATGTCAAGCACTCTCACTCTACTCTTAGACCACTAAGTTCTGCCCCTTTTGTGTGAGCCTTACCTTGGGACCCTTGAGTTCCCTCTAAACTTGGACACACAATAGCTGGCCTTTCCACACTGCACTTAATCTGTCTTGGCTATGAAATCTAGGTGTGAGCACTGCCCGGGATCCCTTGAGGTCCTTAGGAAACTCTGACACACCCGGATATGAGAGAGACTATGAAACAATCTTGGCATTTGAGGTTCTGGAAATCTGGACCAGTTTTCAGGCTCTACATAATGTAACTTCTTATTTTCTTTTTCTACTTATGTAATTCATTTCAATATTGGTCTGTAATAATTTATTTTAAACGAATATTGGGGTTGGCTAGTGAAAAGGGGAGGGTAGTTATATATGTTATCAACATCAATGGTTAGAAACCATACCTTAGGTTTACATTTCCTATATGCGCATTAGAATCCATGTCTATGACCAAGCATGTCATGCATTAGATATCATGTTCTTAGGTTTACTGTTTCAGCATCTCATTTGACATTATTTTATCACTTAGAAATCCTGCTTTAGGCCAAATAACAACATCAACATAAAACTGTTGCTCCTGCACATCTTGAAATCATGCTGTAACTTTCTGGGCATTTAGAAACCATGCTTTAGGAATTCTGCATATCCTGAAATCATTCTGCATTTTAATATGTGCATGTTAGATACCATGTTTGAGGATCTCGTTCACACTCGCTCAGTCACACCTAGTTAAGCTACTGATGCA
>NW_017670901.1:399499-414650 GCF_001879085.1 Nicotiana attenuata | reverse complement strand
TGCCTTTCCGCAGAAGCGGAACCGCATAAGCGGTTGTTGGTCCGCAGAAGCGGATGTTGGTCCTTTAGTGAAAAGTCGCAGAAGAGACTCATTTTTCCGCATAAGCGGGACCGCAGAAGCGGTCCCTCGACCGCAGAAGCGGAAATCTCTGGGGTGAAATATCAGATTCGAGGGTTAGTTTCAAAAGTTGGAAAAATCAATTGAGAGCTCGGGAGGAGGCGATTTTGAGTGGGTTTTGAAGAGAAAATCATTGGGTAACGTTTCTTTGATCCCTTTTTGTTATACTTTATCATTATATAGTTAAATACATCATGGGAATTCGAATTTAGGATCAAAAATTGGATAATTTGGGGTAAAACTTCATCGGCTAAATTATTGAGTTTTGAGTGAGCATTTGACCTCCGATTTGGGAGATTTTTATATGGTTAGACTCGTGAGAGTACGAGGGTTCTGAAAATGTGAAAATTATTCGATTCCGGGGCGTTGTCCTGAAGGGCATTTTGGTCATTTCACCTAATTTTACGCCGTAGCTTTGAACTTAATAGCAAAACCAGGTGTTTGCGATGTTATTTACGATGTGTAATTGAATTGAATAGATTTGAGCCATATAGAGTCGGATACTCGTGGCAAGAGCGTGGTTTCTAGTTGATATTGAGCCGGTTCGAGGTAAGTGGCTTGTCTAACCTTGTGTGGGGGACCTCTTCCCCTTAGGACATGATATTTGATATTTGAAAGCCTCGTACGTGAGGTGACGAGCGCGTACTTGAGCTAATTGTTGAAAATCCGGCTTTTACTTTAAATACTTAGACTGAGTTTCTTTCTTATTTGCTTTATTTTACTTGCAACTATAGTTTGTGTTAGTTTAGAGAAGCATGTTTAGTTGACCTACCTGCCTACTTGCTTAAAATTTGCTTCATTTGTATTTCGTGAAGTATGTAGGGCTAGAATTTACTGTTACTTGTTATGAGTTGAGCATTTATTTCGATACTCTTGAGCTGTTATTGTGTGTTTAAATTTGGGACTACGGGACGGCATCCCGGGAGATCCCCCGCACGTGTTTACGATCTGGACTGAGGTGCGGGATACCAAGAGATCTCTGGCACATTTATATATATTGAGGATACCAAGAGATCCTCGGGATACCAAGAGATCCCTGGCATATTATTGAGGATACCAAGAGATCCTCGGGATACCAAGAGATCCCTGGCACATTTATATATATTGAGGATACCAAGAGATCCTCGGGATACCAAGAGATCCCTGACATACTACTGAGGATACCAAGAGATCCTCGGGATACCAAGAGATCCCCAGTGTTTATGATGAGGATACCAAGAGATCCTCGGGATACCAAGAGATCCCTGGTGCATGTGATGAGGATACCAAGAGATCCTCGGGATACTAAGAGATCCCCGGCTATTACTTCCTGTTGTGAGTAGTATTCCTTATATTGTTTTTGTTTCTGCTCCTATCACTGTTTCCCTTATTTATCCTTTTTAGATCCTTGCTGTAGACTTTATCTATACTGTTTTCCTTATTCTATCATATATTATGTTATCTCAGCAGGGCCCTGACCTTCCTCGTCACTACCCAACCGAGGTTAGGCTTGGCACTTACTGAGTACCGCTGTGGTGTACTCATGCCCTTCCTGCGCATGTTTTTCATGTGCAGATTATCCAGGTACCCCTACTCAGGCGCACTATCCTTGAGGCGAGGAGATACACGGAGACTTCGGGGTATATCTGCCGCGTCCGCAGACCAGGAGTCTCTATTCTGTTCCAGCTTTAGTATTTAGTTTATTTCCTTTTCTCTCAGTTGCTTAGACATTCTGGAGTTAGAGCAGCGTACTATGTTTCTGTTAGCCTGTGGTTCCCAAGAGTTTCCGCGTTTTGGGATTGAGTTGTAGACTTCCGCATATCTTTAGAGTTGTATAGGCCGTGCGACCTTATATACAGTTGTTATTTTCAAATGTTCGGTTTTAATTGATTATTCCGCAAGTTAAATTGTTATTTCCACACTGTTAGGCTTACCTAGTTGTAGGAACTAGGTGCCATCACGACATGTTCATGGAGGGTGAATTGGGGTCGTGACACATAAATTATCACTTCTGGTGATCATAGGCATATACCACTTCTGGTGGTTAACAAAATATAATTTCAATGAGATATACGAGAACCACTTCTGGTGGTTGTATATTTCTTGCAAACTCTGCTAGAGTTTAAGTTGATCTAATAATGTTATCCATATTCTTCAAAATGACATAAATAAGATATATTATAGTAAACATCATTATCAAATCATAATTTTTCTTTATGTACAACAATTACATAACCATACTATCTACTACGAACAACAAAAATTAAAATATTTACATTTCTGCAGATTCACCACCGATTACATGACTTGTTTCTCCTTCTGGGAGTGCAAAGTAATCAGCTATATCCAAATGCATGAAGTCTAAATTATCTTCAGAAATAAAATTTGCTTCAGCATTTTTCTCTGTCTTCTTCAGGGAGGCTTGATAAAGCTCAACCAGGTGCTTTGGCGTACGGCAGGTACGTGACCAGTGCCCTTTTCCTCCACATCTATAGCATGCACTTTTTGCATTTGGTGCTTGCACCGCTTCATGCTTTTGTTCCTCCCTTTTCCACTGTTGGTGGCGAGGAGGGTTCTTTGGTGCATTATTATTACCATGATTGGGATTTCTTCCCCGACCACGGCCATGACTACGACTGGGGCCACGACCTCTTCCACGTTTAGCTTGGTGGAAGTTCGTCTCATTCACTTCAGGGAATGGACAAGAACCAGTAGGTCGGCTTTCATGATTTTTCATTAATCGCCCATTATGTTGCTCGGCTATAAGAAGATGTGAGATAAGTTCAGAATACTTTTTAAATCCCATCTCTCGATATTGCTGCTGCAGGAGCATATTCGAGGCATGGAAAGTGGTGAAAGTTTTCTCCAACATATCATGATCAGTAATATTATCACCACATAATTTCAATTGGGAAATAATTCTGAACATAGCAGAATTATACTCACTGATAGATTTAAATTCTTGTAGCCTTAGATGAGTCCAATCATATCGTGCCTGTGGAAGAACGACCATCTTCAGGTGGTCATATCTATCTTTCAAATTATTCCACAGTATGACTGGATCTTTAATAGTAAGATATTCCATTTTCAGGCCCTCATCAAGGTGATGGCGTAGGAATATCATTGCTTTGGCACGGTCTTGGTTTGATGCCTGATTTTTATCCTTGATGGTGTCTGCCAGACCCGTCGCATCAAGATGAATTTCAGCATCAAGCACCCAAGACATGTACCTTTTGCCCGATATATCCAGGGCTCAAAATTCAAGTTTAGAAAGATTTGACATTATATAGAAAAAGAAAGTTCGTACCTCAGATACTTTCAAAGTATTTGCTCGAGATGGCAGAGTCTCGTGTTGATAACGTGTTATAAAATGAAGACTGTAAAGTAAAGACAAGTATGAGAGAAACTGATATATTATTCGAATTCAAACTGATGTACATAATGAACTGAAATCTATTCTATTTATAGAAGAAAGAAAGTTGTTGTGTGAGCTGCTACTGCAAGCTGTTGTGTAAGCTGCTATTATACCAGATATGGATAATCTTCTACCAGGGCAATGATTATCCATAACGGAGTACTGAAAGGATAAGCTCATTATACCCGGTACGGATAATCTTCTACCGGGGGTAATGTTTATCTATAACCGGGTACCGAAGTGATAAGCTTATTATACCCGGTATGGATAATCTTCTACCGAAAGTTAATATTTCCACAACCGGGGGTTTAACCCGAAAAAAACGTTTGATAAGCTTCTTCAGGAGGCTTATTTCCAATAGAGTACTAAATAGATAAACATATTTACCGGCGGAGCCCATATGGATAAACTTCTTCAGGAGACTTATTTACAACGGAGTATGAACATCCATTAATCATAATATATTTATAAATAGTTTTAACTCAAATGGTTTCATTCTTTCTAATGTCCTTTCATTACGAAAAAAAGAAAAATAAAAAACAATCAAAATCCAAATTACGGGTTTCTTTCATTTTGAAGTAATTTTTCCAAAAAAAAATCCAAAAAAAAATCATAAACAAAAATCCAAAAAAATAGCCAAGGATATGTAGGCAACCTCGGAAGCAAGGTTCGGTCAGACTTTTCAATAATGCTTCCCTACGGAGTATCCAAACGGAAAAATCCTCGATTCGCTCACTTATCTTTGCCCGAAAACTCTTCGTGTTTCCGAGCAGAAGAGGGGCAACGCTGTAGCACACGTGATTTTTGCCCGACCAAATACTCCTATCAAAATCTCAAAATAGATTTTTTAGTTTTAGTTTTAATTTTTATATGGAATTTCTAGGAATATTTGCCTTAACTGTTGTGCATTTTTGTTGCATTTTTTGCATATATTAAAAGCATAGAAAATAACCAAAAAAAATATACGTTTATGGTCTCATGCCATTACAATTTCTTAGGTTGATAGTTGCATTTTAGTTTAATATTGTCAATTAATTGCATCAATAAAACAAAAAAATATTATATAAATTATTCCATTTTGGCTTTAATTTTATAAATTAGTACCTTGCTTTCAGTAGTATTAAATCAATTAATCATTTTTGGTTATTACAAATAGATAATTAAGTTAATTTTACATTGCTAGGGTTGTTTTAGGATTTAATTTAGGTTTGATGAAGTTTTTAAAATTGGAAATTAAAAAAAAAAAATCAAGTCAATGCAAAAAAGAAGAAGTGTAAAATCTAGTTTGGACCCGAAATTGGGCCAAAACCATTTCTGAGCCCAAATCCCTACCCAATCAGCCCCAGCCCAACTCCCCATACCTGGTCCAGCCCCCCATACCCTAGAGAACCCTTCATTCCCCCCCCCCCCACCTCTCTAACCTGCAAACCCTAGCCGCCCCTAGCCCTTCACCGTCTTCGTCGTCCTCCACCACCGGAAATCGCCTCACGGCATCGGCGACACCTTAAACCCGCCCAAAATTACACCATATACTCCCCACACCATCCTAAACCTTACCCTGCCAATAGATTTACCAAAAAACCTCACCAAATTTGCCATTTTCAGATCTGGAATTCCACCAAAAACCTAGGTCGCCCAAATAACCCTAAAATTACACCCTATAACCTCCACACTCCCCTAAACCCAAATCCAGTAATGATTTCCCCAAACAACCCGTTGAATCCGTCAAATCTCAAATCTGAAAAAAAGAAGAGCAACTGTCTTTGCATGTTCAAGGTCCTCCGTTGTTTCTTCATTCGTGTAGTTCGAAACTCACCCGAAATGGATTGTTCTTGACAAGAACAATCATTTGGGGTCAATTCTGAATTATCTCGAAATTCACCTTTAGAGCCGCTTCACATTCTTCATGGACCTCCCTTGTTAGGTATTTTTCTGGTTTTCGTTGTTTCATTTTTAGGTTTGATTTCCCTCCCCTTAGTACTTTCCACTATTTGTTGTTATCCCAGTTTTATTATTTATTTTTGTTTTCTCTTTCAATTTGACAGTAGTCTGGGATCAATTCTTAGTTAAATTGTTAGTTTAATTGTTAATTATTAATTATTAATTGAGTTAGAAATCAAATAAGTTCTTTTGATTAAGTCAGCAATTCAGTTAGTTTCTTTTAGGTTGCCATGTCTGATCAAATCACTGTTTTATTAGAATTTTCTTTGATTAATTAGCCGTTTGATATAAGTCATAGCATTACTTTAGTTTTAATCAGTGTATGCCTAATTACCTAATTAGCCTAGGGTCAACTTTTGTCTCATTCAGTAGTTTTATTTTAAGTGTTTCAGCATTAATGAAAACTTGTAGGGGTAATTGAACAATAAAGAAAACTTAAGGGGGGTCATTGGAAGGGTGTGTAAATAGAAATAGGATAAGACCATGGTATAAGGTTCTAGAATATGGGCAGCTGACCCTATTTAGCCAGTACAAAATACTAAAACCAATTAGGGGCGGCCAGCTGTCCAATTCTGTTGAAAGATGCTCTTTCTGGGCTGAAGGGAATAATTCCTTTATACTTTTCAGCACATGGCATTTTGATACCTATAAATAGAACCTTTCTTCACTCATTAGGCAGAAATTTCCGACCTTAAAAATACCTCTGAAAATCCAGCTCTATTGTTCCATCAGCTTTTCCATTTTTCTGCTTTTCACTAAAAGTTTGGAACAGTTTCTCCTTTGGATTTCTAGGTTTTCTTTAGCTGAAATATGACTTGATACTAAAGCTGTGTGTTGGTTGATAGTGTTGTTTCTTTGCTGCTGATTCTGATGTTTCCTACTATCTTCTGCTGATTTCAAAAAAATCTATTTCCTTATTTTTGCTCTGTATCCAGGTACTTCTTTGAGCTTTGAATGTTGAATGAAGTGCAAGCATGTTTTTGAAGGGTGTACTGCTGCTATGAAGTTTAATATTCATGATGAATTTCGGTTTTTTTTTTATGTTCTTTCAAGTTATTTAACTTTTTCCTTTAAACTTCTTCCTTTCTAGCTTCTACTTAAGTGAGATAAATCTGATGTGTTATTCCATGAAATAGTTGGGATGTCTAGTATTGGATGTTCTGAATAGTTCATTTTTCATGTGTTTGTTTTGAAGATCAGGATGAGTATGTAATGTCATTAGCTCATTTTTTTATATTAAAAGGGCGTGTTGATTAGTATACTGGCCATAGTGTATTTTTAAGTTTGAGGTCAAGTTCATACACTTTCAAAAGAAAATCATGGTTCAATTGCTAAACGATGTCCAGATTTGTTATTTTAGGAATCCAGTATTGATAAAATGATTATACATCTGATGTTAAGTGTGATTAATTAGTAGTATAAAGTAGTTCAAGCTAATATTACTGTTATTAATGGCGTTATTTATGCATATGTGATTTTCAGAATTTAATATAGTGTTTTGTTATTTGTGTGTTTGAAGAGATTGACTTCAGTTACGGCATTAGCATATTAAAGGCCTTCCTGTTAAAATTGTTGGGGCTGGTGTTAGCCCAAAATGGGACAACTTGGTCGAAATCAGACCTGGCAAGGTCTCTGAGTTTGTTTTCCATTTCTTGGCTTAATTTCTAAGCCCAAGCAACATCAGCGTTATTGTTCTTTAAAGAGTTTTTGTTTTTTTTTTATTAAATAACATAATGGGCCTGCTGCTGGGCCCATCTTTACAGAATAGTTAAAAGCACAAAATTTTTCCCGTGCTATATACAATTCGTGGCCTTATTACAAACTTCAAATTAGTTTAGAACATGAACCTTCGTAGTTTGCTTTAGGCGCACTATAATAAAAATTATCATAGCTATGGGTACGGTTCCCGTGACATAGTTGTGATGCATAATTTTCAAATTCGGGTGCACATTTCATATTACCCGGCCACAACTTCTAACAATGTTAATAAAATTAAACATGTTGTGGATCGTGGGTACGGTTCCCGTGACACGATTCGCAGTGTGTACCAACAAACAAGTGTAAGACAATCGTAACTTGTTCCAGAATAATTCCATAAATAATTAAAAGCGGTTTTTCTTTTGAAAAATGCAATAGGCTCTAAATATGTAATTAATCAGATAATTAGGTCAATATTAATAATTGAGCGACCGTTCTAAAACCACGGAACCCGGGAATGCCTAACACCTTCTCCCGGGCTAACAGAATTCCTTACCCAGATTTTTGTGTTTCGCGGACTGTAAAACAGAGTCAAACTTCCTCGATTCGGAATTTTAAACAGGTGACTTGGGACACCATAAATTATCCCAAGTGGCGACTCTGAATTTGAATATAAATAATCCCGTTTCGATTGTCACTTAAACTGGAAATACTCCCTTATACCCCTTTCGGGTAGAAAAGGGAGGTGTGACAATGTTTGAACAAGAGATAACATATGACTGGAAACCTTTGATTGTCCTACATGCTTGTAAGTAGGGCATTGCTGCCAACAAAAAGACAGTGTGAGACCAATCCAAACCACCAGGAACTGGGAACAACAACCACAAGCTATGAAGAAGCCTACAAAGCAAGTATGGGTGAAAGAAGAACAAAGCAAAACTGTAAAACAAGTGGAAACTAACAATGACAAGGAAGAATCAGGCAATAAGGGGAAGATAAAGAAGGTGAGGAAAGCTGGACAAAAGTGCGTGGCAGATCAACTGGGAAGACAATTAAAGCAGGCTAACTAGAGAATACACAGCAGCTATTTAGCATAAATGGTTTCAATTCACTCAGGGAAGAAGCAAATAAATAGAGAATGGAACCACAACATGCACAATTTGAAGAGGGGGAGGAGGTAGTATAGGGGTGGATAACATAACTCAATTTCCTTTTCTACTAAGATGAAGATAGCTACTTGGAATATTCGAGGGGTGAATAAGTTGTATAAACAAAAGGAGATAAAGGAGTTTATTAGAGAAAATAATATTAGTATTATAGTAGTAATAGAGCATAGAGCTCAAGAGAACAAAGCTGCAAGTATAATATATAAAATTGCACTTGGATGGGATTGGATCGCTAATGCATCTATTACACAAAGAGGGAGAATATGGCTACTATGGTACCCCAACCTGGCAGTGATAAATGAACTGGGGGTACATTCTCAATTCATACATGTTCAAGTGAAAGGGATAGTTATGAATGTTGAATATCTTTTCACTGCATTTTATGGCTTACATAGTATAAAGGATAGACAGGTTTTTTGGCAAAAACTGGAGCTAATGGAATCATGAAAGCAAGAACCCTGGTTAATATTGGGGGAATTCAATTCCATATTGAATGTAGAAGACAGAATACATGGTACAGAGGTGCAGGATATGGATACAAGGGACTTCAGAAAGTTCATGATAGAAGCAGGGATGATAGAACTTCAAACAATTGGAAGATCATACACATGGAGCAATAATCACACATATAATAGGATTGATATAACAATAGTCAACTCAAATTGGATGACTACAATGCCACCTTTATCAGTGCAAGTTATGGATCCTATATTCTCAGACCACTCTCCACTATGCATTGAATTGGGTAGGCCAAAAAACAGATACAGGAAAGCATTCAGATTCATGAACTGTGTAGCAGACCATCCTAACTTCACCAGGGTAGTAGAGGACAGCTGGAGACAAACTAATAATGCACACTACATTAAGGACATCTAGGAGAAGCTAAAACATGTTAGGAGTGCCATCAAAGAACTTAATATCAAGAAATTTACTGGGGTCACAGAAAGAATCAAAGATATCAGAGGCAAACTTAAATAGGTACAAGAAGACATGAGAACTCCAAACCACCCACAGGAGTTATTTGAAGAATAAAAGGAGCTGAGGATACAACTTGAGAAATGAGATTTGATAGAAGAAAGCATATACAAACAGAAATCCAGGGTGCAATGGCTAAAGTTAGGAGACTCCAACTCAGCATACTTCTTTGCAAACAAGAAGAACAGGAGAACACAAAACCACATCAAGGCCTTAATGTCTACTGAAGGCAGAATGCTACGAACAGAGAAGGGCATGGAAGAGGAAATACTCAAATTCTACAAGCAGCTGCTAGGAAATGCAAAATACAACACTGCCAACAATACAACCTAATATAATCCTATGCTGAATAGAAGGCAGCAACAAGCACTCATTAGACCTTTTGACAAAGAAGAAGTATATCAGGCACTACAAGGGATAGATGAAAATAAAGCACCAGGGATGGATGATTTCAACTCATGCTTCTTCAAAAAAGCCTGGACAACAATTGGGGAGGAGGTGACCAACACAATAATTTAGTTCTTTGAAAATCAAGACATGTACATACCAATAAACTGTACTGTTGTTACACTAGTGCCAAAAGTAAAGAACCCAACTTATGTGAAGGAATTCAGACCAATTTCCCGCTGCACTGCAATATACAAAATCATATAAAAAATTCTAACCAACAGACTACAAGGAGTTATGGATGATTTGATTGATAATGGACAAGATGCTTTTGTTCCTGGTAGGGTGATCAATGATAATATCATACTTAGCCATGTGTTAATAAAAGGGCATGGGAGGAAAGGAATATCACCAAGATGCATGATCAAGATTGACATGCAAAAAGCTTATGATTCACTTAAGTGGGTGTTCCTGGAGCAGGTGCTTATTGGATAACTTCCCTGATACATTTGTGAAATGGATTATGACTTGTGTACAAACAATATCATACACTATTTTAGTTAATGGTAAGGCAACTACTCCATTTGTAGCAAAGAGAGAGGTGAAGCAAGGGGACCCCCTATCTCCATATCTGTTTGTAATAGCAATAGAATACCTGACTAGGCTGCTGAAGACTCTGAAGAACAACCCTGATTTCAACTATCACCCTAGGTGTGCAAAGCTGAACTTAGTGCAGTTGGGATTTGCAGATAACCTGCTACTATTCTGCAGGGGAGATGTGATATCGGCAAAGCTACTGTATGCCTGTTTTGAAAGCTTCTCAAAGGCATCTAGTCTAGTAGCTAACCAGGGGAACAACTCTATATATTTGAAGCAGTTGCTCCTAACATACAATAGGAAATCCTGCAAACTTTGGGTTTCCAAGCTGGCACACTGCCCTTTAGATACTTAGGTGTGCCTCTGAGCTCAAAGAGACTATCAATTGGGAAATGTCAACCACTATTAGACACGATGACAGGAAGGATCACTATATGGACAGCAAAACTACTGTCTTATGCATGCAGATTGCAGCTGATAAAGAATGTACTCACAATATAATTCTGGCCTTAAATTTTCATACTGCCTAAAAAGATCAGACAGGTGATTGAAGCAATTTGTAGAAACTACCTCTGGACAGGATCAACTGAGGGTTCCAAAAAAGCTCCTATTGCCTGGGAAAAGCTGTGCTTACCAAAGGTTGTAAGTGGATTGAACATAACAAACACTGGCTTATGGAACAAAACAGCCATCCTAAAACACTACTGGAGTCTAGGGCAGAAAAAAGATAGATTGTGGATCAAATGGGCACATACATATTATATAAAGGGGAATATGATGCATGAAGTAAAGCAAAAACAAGCATCCTGGATAGTGCAAAAGATACTCAATGCAGGAAAATATATTGAAGAGGCTGGGCTAACAGTTGAGGAGATTATGAACAAGAAAGAGTTCTCCCATAAGGCAAATGTCAACCTGAGAGGTAAATATTCCAGAGTTCATTGGAGGAGGCTGTTATGTAACAATCAAAGTAGTCCAAGGTGGTCTTTCATATTATATATGGCTGCACAGAGTAGACTATATACAAGAGATAGGCTTATCAAATGGGGGATGCAAAGTAGTCCGCTATGTATTCTATGTGACCAGGAATAGGAAATCACGCAACACTTATTCTTTGAGTGCAATGTAGCAGATAAAATTTGGAAAAAATTACTCACATGTTTGGGTATAAGCAGAGCTACAATGGGGTGGTCTGAGGAGATAACATGGGCAACAAATAATGCACGAGAGAAATATGGAAAAGCTGAAATATATAGAATGACATTAGCAGGGAGAATCTATTATATCTGGCAGGAAAGGAACCTAAAACTATTCTAGAACAAACGTAGATCTGAGGAGGTGATTGTGAAGATGATTATACAAGATGTACACTGCAGAGGAAGCAAAGTACCAAGGCTAGCAAAACAGATGGCCAGCCTAAACTTCTACCCATGAAGCAACAAAGGAGAAGGTCGAACCAGGTGCAAAAGATACACGATACTAAGTAGAAAGATTTTTGAATATTGTTAGAGTTAGCAGAGGAGGCTAGAGATGCACACTAAAGTTGGGGCTACATGTCCAACTTTAGGATGAAGACATGCTTGTACAGAACATTCAGATAAATAGAAAATTTATTTACCAAAAAAATATATATATTATCGACCACATTTTTCAAATTTTTGGTCGATTGTTTTTGGAAAATTCTAGTAGTGAGCAAAAGAGAAACAAACTAAGAAACACACGTTATCAATTGGAAACCAGATTTATTTTCACTCATGCATAACACTATAGAATTACATCGATCACACACTCAAATTTCAAAACAAGTACATCAAAAAGCCAGTACGTACATGGCATTTTATTCTAAGCATACTGTTAATTAAGTAAGAGCAATACTTAAAAAGACTCTCAAGAGGACTAGTAGTAATATTATTCAAACATATGGTCCTCAAGGAGCAACTAATAAAGATGCATGCTCAATCAATGCAGCAGCTGTACATGATAAACTTCTCCATCGGACGGCTGCATTCAGCACAAACCACTCTCTCAGGAATATGACCAGTGGTTCCAGGCAATATGAGACGTGTGCAATGGTGAGGAGTATGAAGAGCACGAAGTTGACGGTCCACTGAAGGAACAAATTCAGTGATATCTGTGACTTCATGTTTCCAGCGTTCAAATCCTCTCATAACTTGCACCATCAGGTCACCTTTACCTCGAGTCATTTCAGCCAATCCCCGGCTAAAAACAGCCCATCCTTGGTCACTTCCATCATAGCTTAAAATGGTGACGATTTCTTGAAGAATTGGGTCTGTTTCTCCAGGGATGTCTTGTTGAGTCCTTGAGTGCCACATGCTTTCTAACCTTTCCCAAAAGAACCAAATGAGAGTTTGGTCTTGCACCACATGGCTTAGGTTTTCAACTTGGATTATTGCGCTGTTCTTGCGAACTCTTTCCTTTGGATTTCTTTTACCCACGTAGAGCATCTCTAGAGGGATACGGGCTGCATTTGCAGCAGCTCTTGTCGCAGTTGTGAAAGCTCTGATCCATTCGATGTCTTCTCCTCCATACAAGCATATGCATTTGCCTTCCCCAATCTGCATGGAAAAAAATATGTAGATAATTTAAAGATGATGATACCTCATGATCTGTGTGTATGTGATGGATTAATTGATTAAAAGTACTAATGTTTAAGAGAGTTTAACTTAATTACCCAGGTAAATATGTTTTGATCAATGGAGTCAGCTAATAGTTCAATATTCCAAGTTTGTTCTCTCCATAGAGCTTCTTCCCTAGCTTTAGTAAAGGGAAATGCCAAACTTCCCCAAATCCACAACATATGGTAAGCATTGTTGTTTGTTTCTTTACCTTGAGGATCAAGAACAACAAGCTGAGGCTTTTTATTGAAACCCCAGATCTCTTTGATATATCTGATGACTGCAGGATCAATCATAGAAGGATGAGCTACTGAGTACCAGGGCATAGAATCTTGGACTTGTTCAAATTTCCTTTGCTTTTCTTCAGTCCATGTTGTTACTCTTTTGTCAACTACAGGAATCCAAACAACCTCATAGTTACTCTCAGGCCTACTTGGTTGTGCCTGTGATTCAGCGTACATATGATGGAGAATAAATAGCTCCTCTGCTGCAATGTCCAGATCTGACAGCAAAAGCAATACATGCTTCCTCCTAAGCACATCAAGACTTACCTAAGCACATCAATTAAGTAATTATAAGTAAATCTCTTGAAGATATTAATTGTTAAGAAGAAGAGGTAGTGATTGGTACAAACCCTTCTCTTATGAGTTCCATCAAAAAGAGGGAGCTGGTCATCCTTGGAATAAATCAAGATTGACAGTATCTTCATGTTATCGATGTGGGGTGTCCTCAGAAGTCGCAAAAGTGCTTCAAATGCATCATGTTGCCTCTTCTCCTCTATATCACAAACAAGAATATGTAAAATATCCTAGTTTGTTTTTTAAACATCAATTTAATTAATTAAAAAGATCGTAACACATGCTTACCAATCTTTTGGTAACATTGGTTAAGAACCTTTCTCAGGAGATCCAATATGTTGGCAAGCTTGTGAGCCAAACTAGATATCTCCCAAGTCTCGGATGTTGTTGACATATACCTAAAACACATATTCACAAAGTACATGGTAAATTGTCAAATAACACTTTAATATTTCTATCATTGTGTTGTCAATATTAGAGTTATTTTTTAGCTTGACTACCCACTTTAGAGAGGAGTTCACTCATATGCGCAAGCATAGTAGAAAAATTAACCTGTTATAGCAGGTAATTTGTCTTATTTTCCAGGTTTTTAATCCAACTTTTAATGGAGGGTTATTTGTAGTTATTGCATACACGGCATGATAATGTAAAAATCTTTTATACCGTCAGCTTATAGAAGTTAAAGTCGTTTAAAAAACATACTCGTGGCCTGTGGCAATGAGATTCAAAATGATGGCTGTACACATGACAGCGGCCCTTATAGTCCAATAGGCAGCAGTGGAAATATGGGCAGTATTGATCAACATTTCGAGTTCTTGGGTGATAGCATACTGATGATGAGATGTTCGAATGTCTCTAAACTCGATAATGCACTTTGTGACATCCAACATTTTGTTGATCAGATCAGAGATTGCATCGAATTTTGGCTTAAGAACATCGGTGCGCTCCATGATTTCTGGAAGTTCCTTAATGATTGCAACTGACTTGGCCAGTGGATTTGTTGGATATTGTTGAACAAGTAGCCAAAATTCACCATATTGTTGAGCAAAGGCTGCAAATGTTATTGCTACTTTTGTATCCCAGGCGTAGGTTGTGAGCGAGTGAAGCAACGCCATTGTTGTTGAGTGCGGGTCATCTTTGTTAGCACATTTGCATATCAACTGTACCATAATTACATTCACATCAACCATCAAATTCATCTCAAATTAATATTAGACTCGAGATGGCTTCCAAGAAGGGTTTTACTTATATCCGCTGAATGTTTTTTAAGAAGAATTTAGAGCCCGTTTGGACATAAGAAGAATTTTCTTTTTTTTTTTTTTGAAAAGAGTGTTGGTTATCAAAATCTTACAATTTTTCCAATCTCACTTGGAACCGCATTTCCAAATGGGAAGTTGGTAGTTTTTAGTTGCAAAATATGTTGCAAAAATTATAACCAAACACAACTTCATCTTCAAATTCAAATTTTAGTGAAATTCCAAATTTGAATCTTTTTTTTTTTTGGAATTCATGTCCAAACACCTACCTAGAGTATCGGTGCACTATAACCCGTTGTAGCAGGTTATTATATGTCTTATTTTGCAAGTTACTAGTTTTTCCTGTTTATAATTAGGTAATCTAATAGCTAACAAAGAAGTTATTTTACGCTTGGGGGTTGGGGGG
>NW_017670901.1:266671-399479 GCF_001879085.1 Nicotiana attenuata | reverse complement strand
GGGGGGAGTATACAAGCTCCGTACCAAATGAATTAGGATCCATATATTTAATATATCATTCTAGACATGAGATTCTCTTTTTCCTTTTCTAAATCAAATGGTTTGCATGATTTTGTTTCACTGCAGCCAAATTATGGAGAAATTACTTGTATCTATTAACACATTGAACAGGTCGCAAATAGAATATAAAAATGATAATTGTACTTGTTCTCTTAATTACAAGTAGTCTAAGTTTAAAAATATTTAAGTAGTATAGAATTATTAATATTGGGATTTAAATAGCAAAGCGAGTTATATTACAATTTTAATGCACTTACCTCCATAGAAATTCTGTGTATAGGATATGCCAAATAGTTGAGTATTTCAGAAAGTCCACTGTGGGGAACCTTCTCTTCCAATGCTTCCAGATGTGCTTGAGCTTGACCTCCCTATAATATCCAAAACAAAAACAAACAAAAGATCATGTAGAAAAATTATATTTTTGGCTTTCCATTCGGTGTCCGGTATCCACATTAGGGTCAGAATAAATCCGAATTCGCGCCCAAAAATCCCACGTTGTGGGATAAAGCACCCCTAACAAAGGCAACTTCATATCCAGAGACTCGAACCCGACACCTCTGATCAAGAATAAAGGAGTACTTACCACTCCATCACAACCCTTATTGGTTCAACTTTGTTCGGATATAACAAGAAAAATGAGATGATACATACATGAAGATGGCCAGGAATAGCAGCTGGAGCACGTTGCACAATATCCTCAATGGTATGGAGAAGAGGTTTGACATCAAAGTCACGGCCATCTGGGGAATGAGTATCCTCAATGTGCTTCATCATTGCATTATCATCAGATGTTAAGAAGAGATGATGATCACCCCTCCTCGGGTGAATTCGATTTGGAGTCCGTGGATTGATATGAGTATTATGCGCAACAGCTGGTGCCTGTTGTGACATAATATATAATTAAGTAATTAAAATTATATTATTACTATTCAACATATATAATAAGTATTAGAGTAGGTAGAGATTATGAGTCCAGACCTCACTCTTCTATCCAAAATTCCCAAAAAAATATTGGCGCATTTTCACAAATGGCATTCTTTGAGGCCACTATTTAAATTATTTCGATTTTAGCCTAGCTGGCTAAATTTGTTTGCAACAAGAGAAACTCATTCAACTTTTAAAGGCGAAATTTAGGGCATTGGACTATTGGAGAAGTAATTTAAAGAGTGACTTATACTGTGCATGCATATATCTATATGTTTTTGGTTGATGAAAATGAATCGAACCTACATATGAGAAACATGTTACGCAATAATATAATTAAATGATTAAAAGCATTTAAATAAAATGGTGGCAGAAATTCAATCGTACCATGTCATGACTCACTGGTTTGACCACATGAGGATGATTCATGACAGGATTGATCTGAGCATTCAGAGGGTTGATGTGATGGCCAGAATTTGCGTGATGGCCAGTACTTGGGACCATATGATCATGACTCATTGGATGCATCCTGTTGGCAGCAACAGCTGAATCATTAGTCACTGGGTTCATGGCTCCCTTTTCAGTCAATTGGTTACCATGAGCCATTTCAAAGGAATTAAAAAATGGTAGGGTTTTAGAAAAGGCAAGTAGTTGTAAGAACTGCTAGCTGTGTGTTGAAATGAACCCATGATAGGGCTTTATATATAACATTTGGAAATAGTATAAAGGCTGTATGAATCAAGTTCCTTGCTTCTAATGGGGTCTAAAGTTGTGAAGAAGTTTGGAATTGGTCCTATGAATGGCTCCTAGGAAGCAAACATCTTTCTCTCTTTCACAGTAGAAAGGATAAAACGTAATTTACACAGCATTCTCATTATCGTTACCATTAAGATTTTGCTTCTCATTTCACGTGATCCATGCTATTTTATATATATATATATATGGTACCACAGTTCGTGCTTAGTTTTGTTAATCATCCTAGCTTAGCAAGTTTTGCATAATGAAGGACATGGAGAGTCAGCATCCAAGGGTATTATAAGAATTTAATTTATATACACTAACTGTGTAAAGATTTATACATTTTCGGCGCAATTTTAACCGTAATAGTAGGTTAGTTATCATTTTTGTTTATTAGGTTATTGACCAATGTTCACTATAGAGATTTTCCTGTATTAATCATATACGCGATCTAATTAGATAAATAATTTTTGCACCGCCAAAAGGGGAGAATTAAACTCTATCAGTTAGTGATAGACAACATACTATTATCAATGAAGTTCACTTAAATACTGGGGAAGGGGATAAAGGGGGAAAAGTGTCTATAGCATATATAACAATGCTCAATTTTATTTGTACATGGTCATCCTTGCTAATTAGCAAAAATTGCATAATGAAGGACATGAAGGGTAAGTATCTAGGTGGTATCAATCAAATTAGATGAAACTGATGATGTTTTGGAATTGTCTAAGAGTTTAAATTATATATACAAAAGTTGTAAATAATTTTTGTATGTCATCTTTAAATGTTTTAGCTGATAATTACCTTATTTTCAAGATAACAAACCCCAATTTTTATAAAGGGTTGCGTATAGATATCTTTAAGATAACCTGATAGTATAAAAAATTCTTTACGCAATCGGTAGATATAAGTTGAGACTCATTGAATAATACATTAAATTTGGGAAAGTAGGATTTGTTATTTTATACTTCAAAAGCCCTAAAAGTCAAGAAAAGGAAAAAAGGGCAAGAAGATACAATTCAGTAAAGCTCTTCATACTGCTGAAAGACTATTCACTTTAGTTGGTACCGAAACAATTACTACTATTAAGATATGGTTTAGCTAGTATAAGTGACTACAATAGTTATAAAAGCTTAATTTCTCAATTATTATCAGGGGTGGATGTAATGTTACACTAACTGGTTCAATTAAACCCATAACTTTCGACGCAAGGTAAAAATTTATATGTAAAAAAGTTACAAAAATAGTAGATATGAACTCATAACTTTAAAAGTATAATGAGTTCGATGCTAAAAACCTTAAAAGTTGAACCCATAGGGTTTAAATCCTGGATCCGCCTCTGATTATTATTAGATAGTTTTCATAAGAAGTTGTTTTGTTTTTAAGAATAAAAGTGGGAAGATGATCTTGTCAAGTTGAAACAAAAACATGTCATATCGTAATAGATACAGATCCATTAGAAAAAGCTAACTAAGGATCAAGAATCTCTTTTCCCTTTTCACTTTTTTTTCTTCGGTTACTTCAAAGGGGTGATTTTGTGGACCCTCATGAAGCTTGCGAATATTGCAAAGTATTATTAATTATTCATCTGAAGAGCAAGAAATTCTGTTTGGTAAAAGAAACTGAATACTGTAATAAAAAAGGGTTAAATGTTTAGTACAAGCTAAGGTAAATCTTTACCTTGAGAATGACAGCTCAAAGACCACAAATGGGGTGCTTTGCTTTATTGGCAGCAAGCCTAGTTATAATCCGAATTTTAACTATTGAGAATGTAAAAATATGCCATTTGCTTCATCCTTTTTCTTTTTTCTTTTTCAAGATTTTCATGCTGGTTTCCACTTTCAGCGAGGGCAACGAGGTGAGGAAAGAAATGATTCATAATTGGATGTTCTACCATCCTTTTCTTTTTTTCCTTTCCTACTTGACGTTAAATATCCGCATCGGAACCTGATTAAATTCGAATTCGCACCGAAGAGTCCCTCTGCCCAATATCACTAGACATCTCCCCAAATTATAACCCAATTTTTTTTTTTAAAATACTATCTAGAGTTAGAGATTGATAAGATAATCTTAATGGACAAATTCAATTTTACAAACTTCAAAACAAACATATGTGAGACTTTCACCTAGTACAACTTAACAATAACAATAAATACGCCTCAATCTTACACAAGTTAACGTCACCTAGAGGAGTAGGAAACAAGAGCATTCCCAAACAGGTAGACTTTCTGATCCAACTTTGGCATAAAATACAGAAACGTGTATTTACTGAAATTAAACCAGCAAAGAAGCTGCGGAATATTTCAGCGAAGTGTGCCCGCAGTGATGAAGAAAGTTCCATGAATGCTCACCAGGTTCAATCTTTTAAACTCATCTCAGGCCAATATTACATAATAAATGTAATACTAAAAATAAAAAATAAAAAGCACTAATTTTTTATTTATATTTTCTAAAGATGTATAAATTTTTGAAAGGCAAAATAGCTCTCTAGAAATGCATAGGACATAAACTAAAAGTGTTACCTAGTAGTACAACTTATAAAAAAAAAAAAAAAAGGAAACTACAGGAACAACCACAAATAGATAATATCTACCAACAGTTAGTCATTAAATCATGCTACCAAAGATAGACATAAAGAGTTACCAACAATATACAGTATCCAAAAAATCTAGGCAAACAATAACTATTTTCAATAGGTATTTTGGAATTAGGTGAAAATACATAAATAAGGCAACATACAAAATTTTTGAGAGAAATGGGAGTTAATTTGGACTAGTTTGGAGTCAAAATTTGTTGAAACACATAGAAGAGGATTTAATAATTTGAGGAAGATTGGAGGTAATTTTGACTAATTTTAAGTCAAAATTTGTAGTTGAAGTCGAGTTTAAAAATTTCTCTGTAGCATATATATATCTTATAACATGTATCTCACATATATGTATACATGGATATACTGGATACACAATTGACACATATTTGATACATATGTGATACATTGAAGATACACATACCGGGCGGCTATAAGGCTTGGGTAGTGAGGTCGTCGCCTTAGGCCCCAAAATTTGAAGGCCTCAAATTTATATTAAATTCTTATTGTTATTATTACTATATATTATATATATTATATAAATAATTAGTATAAAAAAAAGTAGTACGGTAAAGTTTTTTTGCTAATTGATTGAGGTTATTTTATATCAATAAAAATTCATAAATTATGATAGTTTTCTTTACTGATTAATTAGTATATTTGCTTCAGTTTCAATTTTGATTTTATCCTTTTATATAGAAATTAAGTTATATATATCGACAATATAATGAATTTCTTTTACAATATTTTCTCAAACTGCATGAACACAAAATCTTTCATGCACCGATTTTCCTTTAGTGTAATTCAACAGATTATATTAGGTTATTTATAATTCATTTTAGATATTCTCCAATAAGTGCTACTTAATAGAATGAACTCTAATTATCGTTTAAAATGATCATAAGGAGTAAATATTTTTGACACCGTTAATGCTAAAAACGTAAGCTATTACGTTATGTACTTTTATTTCTTTTTCTTGTTTGTCATGAAAGACAAATCAAAATTTGTGAACCTCAACATCCGATAGTCCACTTTATTTTTTGTGCTCTTCTTCCTTTTTTTTTTTTTTTTTTTTATTCGCTTATTTTTGTCTTGNTTTTTTTTTTTTTTTTTTTTGAAGTTCGCTTATTTTTGTCTTAAATGATTAATAGTGTTTAGAAAGTAAATTTTATTGTTAGTGTAAATATTTTATAAAATAAATTTAAGGGCCTCTCAATATGGTTTTGCATTAGGCCACGAGCTCTAGGGGTGTTCAAAACCGAAACGAAACCGAAAATCGAACCGAAACAAAAACTTAATGGCTTGTTGGTATCGGGTTAACGGTTTAACGAATGGGGAACAGATTGAATTTTTTTTATTAACGGCTTATCGGTTTGGGGAAGAATTATTCAATTTTCTTAACGGATAATCCGTTAACCCATTAAGAGTATATATATACATATAAAATTTATTTTTATCCATATATATATATTAAATAATCAAAAACCCTTCTTCCTCCAGTACTCTATCAAAGTGAATTAGAATAAAAGAAAGCCAAATAAAAGGAGTCATCTAATTGTGACAACAGACAGAATTTGCTGTCTGAAACAAGATAACAACACCAGTTACACCACAACTTCATCAACTTTGCCTGGGTTTTAAGGCATTCTAGAATTCTAAGCATGACGAACATTTGTTTTTAACAACGCCCAATTCGAAATCTTTCACATGGACTAAGGCCAATGTGCATAAACATAAATAAGATTCTAGACAGATGATTTACCCATCACGGTGTCTCTTCTGCTTCGTCCCTCTTAGTACGTCGACCACCTATTTAAACTACAGAGACTAAATTTTATTTTATTTTGATTGAATTAGGCCGATAAACCGCCCGATAACCGTCCGATAAGAGCTAAACCGATACCAATCCGCCCAATATCTTATCGGGTGGCTAGCGGATTAATATATTCAAAAGCCGATTACTGATAAGCCAAACCGTTAAGAGTAAATAACTGCCCAATCCGCCTGATAAAGCAGCCCTAACGAGATCCATTGAGCCGCCCTTCTTCTTCCATGTGTATCTTGTATATTTCGAATTTGGGCTAAATTTCAATTTAAACCACCACAAATCTCCACCACATTGTTCCAAAATTGAGATTCAAACTTTACCCAATCTATTCGAATAATACCAACTCGAAATAAATTTCAATTTCCAAAATCCAAGGTTTTAGATTCACGTTTAAGGGAGCTTCAATGACGTCTAATAAAAGAATTTGGTCTAACTTGTATAATAAAAATGGGTATAAATGGAAAAGCAATAGAATATTTGGAAGATTATTGTATTTAGCTATTTTGTATTCGAGATATCTGCAAAATGCGGTGAATCATAAGTACAATCTATACATATTATTATAAAAGCCTGAATATATTGTCGGTTTACAAAAATTAACCTTATAAATTAAGCATAATAACTCACAATAAAAGGACATAACTGAAATTCTAGACATTTGTAATCCTATTAGTTTTAGAACATAATACTATAAGTTAGGAATCCTACATGATTACATTTAGGATTCCTATTAGTATAATTAGTTTAGAGCATAGACATATAATACTACATGTTAGAATGTAAACCTAATACATTTGGGAACACGTTAGATTTTCTATTAGTATAATTACTTTTGGGATACAGACATATTTTAAGTCATGTAATCCTATTACTTTTAGGATATACTTCTTAAAAATTTCTATTACTAATTTAATTTGAAAACCTATTATGATGTGCTATTATTATTTAATTTGAGAGTGTATTATATTGTTCAAATTCATTTAGAAAAAGGAGAGCCTATATTATTATAAAACATGAATACAATATTGATAGACCAAAATAGTACTAAAATATTAAATATAAAAATCATAGGTAAAGAACATAACTAAATTAAAATAACATAGTTTTTGGACTACATGACCTTCTATTAAATTTTTTAATATTTAATATTTTAAAATTAAATTTATCTATTAACTTCTTATTAAAAATATGTAGGAAGGTTTAATAAAATTAATTTCATGAGAATTCTCCATATTGACACTACATTACCACTCCATAATATCTAATACTAAGGGAAAATAAAGGTAATATTAAATGGACTGCACAAGCCGTTAAATTGAGAAAAATATCGCATAATATATTTTTATATTATATTTGAACTGTTTTCCTAATCAAATAATATATTTTTAATCAATTATTATAAATATACCAAATTATTAAACAACAACTAAGAAAATATTTAAAAATATAAATGTGTGAGAAATAGAAAGAAAAATTGTTGTAAGAGTCAATACCACTAATGATTCTGCAAACATAAAGATCTTAAACGTGAAATGCCAGATCGATCTTTTTACTCTTTGAAAAGAAAATTTATGGTGGATAAAATTATAATTAAGATTAACTTTAAATATGAGATGAACTAATAATAAGAATCTGAGATGAACTAATAGCAGAGCAACAGTGCTAAATTTATAAGGAAAGCAAAATTGATAATATGTGATGAAGCGCTTATGGCTAATGTTAAATGATCGAAACAATGCCCCTGGAGATATATATGAATCAGTGAACCATTTGGTGAAAAACTAATGGCTTGGAAGATGATTTCTGTCATGTACTATCAATAATTACAAAATCGACGAAATGAGAGATTGTAAAAATTAGCTTTCCAAAATTATACTTATGACCTCAAATAAAAAAGATTTAACTGACAAGGATAATTTTCGGTATGTTTATATTTTGCAATTATAATAAATAAATACAAGGATAAACTTCCTAAATATTAGACTATATTTATCGCAATATATTTTCTTGCACGAACAACTATTTGCACTTTCATGAGGAATGAATATCAATATGACAACAAGAGTTCTGGTTATGACAGAGCAACCAAAGCATTAGAAGGAAACATACACACAAAAAAAATCATCTACAAAGAAGTGTTCGGTAAGATACCATCAAATTAAATACTTTTAAATTATAATACGTAATTATCTAACTAACATTACTAAATTGATCATTTGTGTAAGTTCTGATAATGTCCTTTTATTTTGAATTCACATATCATGCTAATGTAATAATATTTTTCAGCTTTCAGATGATCATTTAAATGGTTAAACCATCACGTGTCATTATTAACGTGCAACGCACGTTCGTAGATACTAGTACTATATTAAAAGCACGAAGACCCTTAGGGAAATGTTATTCGTCCTTTTTACCCTTTAAAAATTAATTTCACATTGGACAAAATTATAATTTAATTATTTTTCCTAATATTAAGGACTTCAATACAACTAGAATTTCTTTCCTTGTTTGTAGCAAATCCTAATATTTAGGAATTTAAAAGAAACTAAACTTACCTTATATATTTCTTTTCCTTAGTTGAATTGTATATCACGTGAATAAAACTATACAATTTTTAGGACTATCTAATCTTAACATGAATCCTTGCTGCTTATTCAAATAGTACTATTAGTTCAACATTTTAGATATTTGGAATATATTAAACTTTTGGTTATTAAATACTTTAACTGTGTAAAAAATTATAATATTAATATAAGACTTTAAAATTAACTAAACTTTCACTTTATCTAATTTTAGTTTGAATTGAATTATATAAGATTCTTTTATTATTCAAAATGTCACCATTTTTTTTTTTTGGCGTAAGATTTGGCACACATAAGCTATAACTCAAAAGTAAAATACTCATTATATTTTGCAAATTTAAAAGTAATATCAAATTATTAATATAATTTTTTCTTTAAATTTTAAATAACAAAGTCAACTTATTTTACATTAGACAAAATTATCATTTAATTATTGTTCTAATATTTTGAATTTTCAAACCAGCTAGAATTTTGAATATTAACTTTTTTCTTATTGAAATTATAAAAAAAATCACAAAATTTAGACTTCAAAATCAACTTAATTTACCATTTCTAAATGTCCTTATTTAAAGCCAGTTAGTAGTAAAGTTGAATTGAATTATACGATTCTTTTATTATCAAAATGTTTAAAATTAAGAATTCAAATTTCACCATTTTTTGTCATATTTGCACGACTTTGAAGGTACTAGAAAATAGGCACACGGAAGCTATAACTCAAAAGTAAAATGCTAATTAATTTTTTTTTTCCGTCAACTATAGTTTTTTTCTTGAAATTGTAAATAATATTAAAGTTAATTATTTAGCAACAAATTTGTCAAAGTATTTTCTCATGTGTTATACTTAAAAGGTAGGACTCTTGAAAAAATATCTTAAATCTCCATAGGTGAAATGTTCATGCTGAAACTAAAAAGTAAGTATGATAATTTATAAAATTGAATCGATAGTATTGTAAAATTAGAAAAAAATTTAAGGCCAATATATTAAATGATAATTGAAGACTTCTATGAGGCAGAGTTTTTTCGAATTGAGTTAGCTACATAGAATCAACATTCATTAATTTCAGGAGCTTTATATATTTTTTAATAATTGAAACATAAATTTTAAATTAATTTTTATTTATATGCTCATTGAGATGAGGTACAACTTTCATATATGGACAAAATTATAATTTAAGTGACTTTTCTATTATTTAGGACTTTAAAATTAATTAGAATTTTACATATTAAATCTTTCATTATTAAACTCGGTAAGAAATCATAATATTTAGTAATTTAAAATTGATTAATAGTTTACAATATATAGGTTACACGGAAATAAAATACAACATTTGTGCCATACTCATAAAATCAAGATGGCAACGATTTTATATGTGCATTCAATTGATTTCTATTAACTTAAAATTGTTTAATACAATAACGTATAATTAAAATTGTTTTAATGCAAAACAATTAAATATAAATTTTAACAATTTTTATTTTAATTAACACAAAATAATTACCTGTGTTCAGTTAAGCACTCAAATATTAAATAAGAATTTAATCGAACTAAACAGTACAAATCTAAGTCAATATGGTTAGAGTGCGGAAATTTATACTAATGTTGATTGACTTTTTATCATTTAAAAGTATATTTCATATTGAATAAAAATATAATTTAAATATTTTTGTATTTAGGACTTTAAAACTAATTAAAATTTTGCTTATTAATTTTTTTTATTTGAACGATGTAAGGAGTTGAAATAGTTAGGACTTTAAAAATAGATTATATAATAAAAAATAAAATGTCTAAAATGTCTATACACACTCAATAGATTTAATACCATTTAGGGTGAATATTTCTTTATTGAGTTAACTATATATGATCAATATTCATCATTTAGATGTTTTCACTTTATTTTATAATGTAAATATAATTTTAAAAACTATATTTTCTTTAAAAAAATTACTCATCGAGATGAAAAACACGCGCAACGCGCGTACACTAAATCTAGTTAAAAAAAAGTCTCTAACATAATTAACTTACACTCTTACAGTTTATCTCTTTAGTATTATGTCACCAATTGCAATTGTTTGGCATGTAATCATTGTACCTAGTGCGTTTTTTCCTCGTTTCAGGGTGTCATGTTCTCATATAGAAAATTTTATTGCCAAGCGAATTTGGCAGGAGATGCACGAAGTAGAAAGAAGGAAGCTTAAATTAGTCATTTTGCCATAAGAATAGAATTTAGGGTTAAATATGGTAGCACTTTATGAGTATTACCTAATTTTGATAGTATCTTGATAGCATTTTAACTCCAAAGGCTAAACTGGGTGGTTTGCCCCAAAAAAAAAAAAAAACAATATAAGTATCAGTGCATGGCTATGGAATAGAAAGTATTTAAATTCATTAAGTTCTGGTTCTCCTCCATAAAGATGAAGGTCACGATGTGTAGCTAGCGTTTGGTTATAGATCCCAAATTTATTTTTGAAAAATCTCATTTGGGTGAAGTATGGTTTGAAGATGAAAATGTGTTTTGGACATACGTTTTCAAAACATATTTCCCAACTTTATTTTGGAAAAACATGTATATAATTCCCAAGTTTTGGGATTTTGGCCCAAAATTAGCAATTGGGGTGATTTTGGAATTTGGGGTTGGGATTTGGATTTTGCCAAAATGTGGGCAAAATTTATGGCCAAACATGAGTTTTGAAAATAAATCCAAAATTTATTTTGGCAAAACTCATGGCCAAACTGTTTAACCGAAAAAATGGGATTTCAGTCAAAGCTTTATTTTAGAAGAACTCGGGTTACTGATAATCAGAAATGAATAAAAGAAATGGATTTTGATAACCAATAGATAGCAGAAACAAAAATAAACCAGTATATTCAGATGTTAGTGTCCCTCTTTTATAGCTATTTTAAGTTATACGTTTTGCCTTTGTCATAATAAGGTCATTATGGACGATTAAAGGCATTAAATGTTACGTTACATAATTATTGCAATTTAATACAGATCCTCTAACGTTTTCAGTATTATATGCTTATTAAATACTGTATCTGGGCTCCTCATGTGTTGTCAGGTTCATTCTTCTCAGCTTTTAGACTTAAATAGGTACGAGCAACGAGTCTTTTGAACATTTGCTCGTGCCTCTTCTTGTACTTTCCGCTCGTATCTGTTGCAACTCATGCCTCTTTGGCTTAATCACATTTTTGACCTCGCCATGTCATCTTTCCATCACTTCGATATGCATAACTCAGTTTTACCCAATACAGATAGTCCCCCACTTGCTATTTATTCATCAATTGATATTTTAGGAAGTGGATTCACTGAAGCGGGAAAATTACCGCCCATTAATGCTATGATAGAATCGATGCTTCAATTGTCACTTCCATTTAATGCTCGTTACACGTGCGCCTCTTATTGGTTCTGCAACTTTGCAGCGCCTTTTAAGGTATTTTTACGGCTTCACTAATCACGAAGCGACAGTTCTCATTATGACCTTTCCATCATTGTACCTTTCCATTGACGGTTGTTTCCTAGTATAAATTTAGTTTTGTGCCTTTGTCTTTTTTCAATAAGCTTTCAGAATATTCAATTCTTGTTTCCATCTTCCTCGCTAAAACTCTTAGAATACTCAATTCTTGTTCTTTACCTTCCTCGTACTGCCATGGCTTCGCCAAACCCTAACCCTAGGAGAGTCTCCATAGTTGATAACTTTCCTTTTCAATAGGAAATGAAAAGGGGGTGGTAGACTACGTAATTTAGGGTCTTCATCCAGTTCTGGCCCTTCTTCTAGAAACCAGAGGTTCTGTTTCATATGAATCTTCCTCTAGAGGTAAGGAGTCCTCTGAGCCTCTTCGTGAACCTCTAGTAGAAGAGATAATTCCTGCGGAATTTTCCTTCTATGTATGATAGAGAGTCTCTTAGAAACCAAGTTTCTTCCTTAGATCATGCTGATTTTACCCAACTCAGATCATTGAAGGTCTGATTCCCTTTAGTTCGTAATGACTGTCATTGGAGTTCAGGATTTTCCCTATCATAATCCCTAATGCGAACCAAAGAGTCACCTCTTATTTGACGGGATTTTCCTTTGTTTATACATATCCTTTTACCTTGGGATTCAAACCTGCTATTGACCCTGTCGAATCTAGATTATCTGTGTTTTTTCGACGTATGTTTAGGTCAGATAGGCCCTATTGTATGGAGGCTGTTGCTTGTTTGAGGCATTTGAGCGATGTGGCCGGTGTGCCTTTCACTTCTCCATCTAATTCATCTTTACTCCCCAGACTTTTTCGCAATGGCGTTTTCACTTTAGTAGCTAGGAGTAAAAGAGTTCTGGTTAGTCCAGAGGATGACAGAGACCGTGGCTGGTATATGCCCGGTTGTTGCTGCCCCACACCGTTGGTTGGTGGGTGAGGAAAACGTTCCTTTTCCCGAAAATAGAATTTTGCACGTGAGTAATTTTCTCGTTACCTTTTTCCCTTTAATTTTTGATGACTATTTATTTTACTTTCCTTTTCCTTTTCAGCAACCATGGAATTGTGGATGATATTCCCAATTAGGTGTTTGGGTAGGAAAAATGTTGAATGCTGCCCCAATGGAGGGTAGATCTTGGAAGGCTCTTTCCCAACGATTTGGTTGGAAAGTAAAAACTCACGGTAAGAGTTTTTTATTTTTTTTATTTCACATATTGCTTTTTTCTTTCTGAAGTTATTTTAATCCTTCTTTTTATCAGGATTTGCAATTCGAGGGATTACTGCCGAGGCGATCGTGGCTTCTCGTATCTCTTTGGAAAAGGCCCAGGAAATAATTTTGGATTCTTCATCGAAAAGAAAAGCCGTTGATAGCCAAGACTCTGAAGAGGAGGAAGATGAGGGTTCATAGATAACGAGGCCGCGGGCTCGTAGACGTATTATCTCTGATGATGAAGCATCCCCCACGCCATTCTGTTCCTCTCACCGAGTCTATTGAAGCCCGGTGTGATCCCTGATGATGATGTTGATGATGTTCCCCTGCTGCTACTCATGATCTGTTGAGCAGCTTTTTGATCGCGGGGTTGGTAGTAAAGATTTTGGTCTGGTTTGTGATGAAGCACCCCTGGCTTCTTTTGCCACTTCCATTCCCATGACTCCTTCTTTTCCAATCATGGCTGTTTCTGTTCCTCCCCAGGCTGTTTTTACTTCTTCCACTGTTCCTCCTTCAACGATTACTTCCACTGTTCCTTTTTCAACGATTCTCCTCCACCTGTTCATCATACTGAGGTTGGTTTCCTCAAGTGAAAAAATATTTGTTATGAAGCAAGTCACCATTGAAGTCCTGCTGGGGGTAACCTTTTAAGAAAATCAGGTCAAGCAGATGTGTGGCTCAAGCCTTTGATTGGTCCAGTCGAAAAGGCTAAGCTTGAGAGTCACAGTTCTTTGACCTTGAATATGGACATAGTGCATGCTTTTTAAAGGGTACTCCTTTTTTCAAAACTTTATTTTATCCTTCGCGCTATTTTTAGGATTCTCATCTTCCTTTTCTTATTTGAATTTAGTTGGCAACGAGATGATGAAAAGAGTTACCCTTTTAGACAATTAATGCGTGACTATCAGATGGAGGCGGATAATTGGAAGTGACAGTGTGACAGTCTTCAAATTGATGTGAAAACCTTAGAAGAAAGTAGAAGTACCTTGGAGCAGCAGGTAAGGGTCTTGACTTCAGAGCTGACAGTTGTAAAAGCTTCTTTAAGTCATGCAAATAAAGAAAAGTTACGTCTTGAAACTTTTTTTTCTGAGCAACTTTCCAAGGCTAGTGAGGAGATTTAGAAGTTGAAGGCTCTTTGGCTGAGAAAGAAGCATATGCTGGAGAACTTGTGCAAACACTGACACAAACTCAAGAAGACCTTCGGGAATCTTCTGATAAAGTTCGCTTTTTAGAGCGTTCTCAAGCTGCTCTCCAAGCTCAGGAATCTGCCTTAGCTGAGAATGAAAAATTAAGAAATGAAGTTGATTGGGAAAAAGACTAATTGAGATCCTGGATTTACCTCAATACCACGGTTAGAAACATAATAAAAACTTACGTGATGCAACACCAAACGCACATTTCTCATGGTTTAATTTTCATATTGAACTTCCCGCAAGATCTGAAGTATCTGATAAGTGCGCTATATGATCCCCGAATGCTGAGTTTTAACGAGCATATCGTCTATGTAGACCTCCATAGTTTTTCCCAAGTGTTCTTGGAACATTTTGGTCACCAGTCTTTGATACGTTGTACCAGCATTTTTGAGGCCAAAAGGCATTACTTTTATAGCAGTAAGTCCCCTGTCTGTTATAAAATGTTTTTTCTTCATCCTAGAAGGAACCATTTTTAATCTGGTTATAACCTGAATATGCATCTAAAAAGCTTAACAATTCATGTCCTGCAGTAGCATCAATGAGTTGATCTATATGTGGTAATGGAAAAGAGTCTTTGGGACAAGCTTTGTTAAGATCTGTGTAATCTACACAAACTCGCCACTTACCATTCTTTTTTGGTACCACAACAGTATTGGCTAACCAATTAGGATACTTTACCTCGCGGATAGATCCATTGTTTAATAATTTTTGGACCTCATCTTGAATCACCTGATTTTTGAAAGTTCCTTGCTTTCTCTTCTTTTGTTTGATAGGTGGATAAGACGGGTCTACGTTTAATTTGTGAGTCATTACCTACGGTGGTATACCTGTCATATCAGAATGGGATCGAGCAAAACAATCTGCATTAGCTTTTAAAAATTCAATCAACTTACGTTTCACGTCTGGGCTGAGATTGCCCCTATGTAAATTTTCCTTTCAGGCCAATGTACAAACAATACTACAGCCTCCAGTTCTTCGATCGTTGTTTTGATATTTTCGTTTTCTTCTGGTTCTTCAATGGAGTTAGGCCTTGAATCTACATCTGTTCGCCCTTGTTCAGTTGAGGTTTGCGTTGTGGTATCCTCAACTGAATACTGTAATTGCTATTTTTCTTCATTTCTCGTGCTTGAATCTACCACGGAGTTAATGTTCCTAGATGTCTGTTGATCTCCACGGATTTGACATATTCCCCACGGTGATGGAAATTTAATGACTTGATGTAAGGTCGACGGAACAGCATCCATCTCGTGGATCCATGGCCTCCCTAGAATTATGTTGTAAGCCATTTCCAGCTCCACTACCTGAAACTTTGTATCCTTGACAACTCCTTCTGCGAATGTAGTAAGTATTACTTCCCCTTTCGTCACGACGCTAGAATTGTCGAACCCGGACAAAGTATGCGCCTTGGGTACTAATTTGGCTTCAGCTTGCATCTCATGTAGAACTCTTAGCAGAATAATATTCACAGAGCTACCTGGATCAATAAAAACTCGTTTCACATTAGTGTCATGTACAAGTAAAGATATTACCAGTGCGTCGTTATGTGGAGTTAATACGCCATCCGCATCTGCATCATCAAACGTAATGCTTTCTTCCTCTAAGACATGTCGCACCCACTTCCCGTGGGTCATCGTGACTTTGGATACTTTATTTGCTGCTGTATACGTCACACCATTGATTTCTTCACCTCCGCTTATAACATTAACGGTCCTTTTTGGGGAGGGTGGTTTTGGGGGTTCCTGCCTATTCTTCATGTATGCTTGCTTTCCTTTCTCACTGAATAACTCGGTGAGATACCCTTGCTTCAACAGATGATCAACTTCACCCTGTAATAACCTACAATCTGCCGTTTTGTGACCATGATCATTATGAAATTCACACCAGTGTTCGGGATTGCGCCTGTTTGGGTTTGACCTCATCTCTTTTAGCCACCGCACCTTATCACCCATGCTTCTTAAAACAGCAACGATCTCGGAAGTGCTTACATTAAAATTATAACCACCGAACCGCGCCTTCAAGTTTCTATCATCATCTCGTGACTCTCGCGTGTTGCGATCATTTCCATACCTAGATGATGAACCCGATTCTCTATTTCTAGATCTATGGTCGTACCTTAAATGATCATGCTTGGACCGTGAATCTTTTTAAGCTAGGCCCATATATGGTTCGTACCTATTTTTACCTGATCTTTTTTCTGTTTCCGCCTGTCTCAAACTTACCTTTTCTTCTTTTTGAGATCGTGAGATAATATCTTCCTCGATCCTTAACTTCGTGCTTTATCGGTTGTAGACGTCATTCCATGTTGTTGCTGGGAATTCATGAAGACTTTCCTTGAGTCGCCTCGTGGCTTCTGAGCTTTTTTCATTCAAATTACTGGTGAAAGCTATAGCTGCCCAATTATCTGGTACACGTGGTAACATCATTCTTTCACGCTGGAACCTATCCACGAACTCTCTGAGCAACTCAGAGTCCCCTTGTTTGATTTTAAAAATATCCTCCATTCTCTTTTCGACTTTTTGAGCTCCCGAATATGCTTTGATAAATGAATCTGCAAGCTCAGCAAAAGAATTTATAAAATTTTCGGGAAAAAGAGAATGCCAAGTTAATGCTCCCTTAGTGAGCGTTTCTCCGAATTTTTTGACCAATACTGATTCAATTTCTTGTTTGGTCAAGTCGTTGCCTTTTACGCCAGTTGTGAATGCAGTCACGTGGTCTCGTGGATCAGTTGTTCCATCGTACTTCGGAATATCAGGCATTTTGAATTTCTTTGGAATTGGTAAAGGAGCAGCGCTTGGCTTCCAAGGTTGCTGTGAATATTTATCCATATCTATTCCTTTGATTACGGGTGGTACTCTAGGTATTTGCTCTATGCGGTCACTTTGCTCCTTAAGCTGTTTTTGATGTTAGAACTAAATTTTGCAAATCGGAATTGACTACGTTACCTGGTTCTCCCTCTTGTGATTCACTAGGGATTCCACCACTGCCTGAATTAACAAGCCCAGAACGAGGGTTTTCCAAAGTGTTGGTATTTGGAACTGGTGTTGATGGTGCAGCAGGTAATTGGCTGGCAAAGGCTTCAAGAGCTTTATTGACCTGTTGAGCGATCAACTTCTGCAAAGCTTCATTGATAGCTTCATCGTTGTTAAATTGAGTATTTGCATTTGAGTGAGATCCATCAGGAGTTCCTTCTCGAGATCGACGAGGCGAACTTTGCGGAGAAGGGATCGGAGTGTGAACATCTTGTGGATCCCCTTGGAGTTGATGATTTCCTTGATTTCCTTGGGCGTTATCGTTAACATTTGACATGATTGTTGATGTAACGAAATAGATAAGGTTAAGAAAGAATAGATTATCAGATTCCCGGTAATAGAACCAATTTGTTTAACCGAAAAATGGAATTTCAGTCAAAGCTTTATTTTTAGAAGAACTCGAATTTTCTGATAATCAGAAATGAATAAAAGAAATGGATTTTGATAACCAATAGATAGCAGAAAACAAAATAAACCAGTGTATTCAGATGTTATTGTCCCTTTTATAGCTATTTTTAAGTTATACGTTTTGCCTTTGTCATAATAAGGTCATTATGGACGATTAAAGGCATTAAATGCTACGTTACATAATCATTGTAATTTAATACAGATCCTCTAACGTTTTCAGTATTTAATGCTTATTAAATACTGTATCTGGGCTCTCCTGTGTTGTCAGGTTCATTCTTCTCAGCTTTTAGACTTAAATAGGTACGAGCAACGAGTCTTTTGAATATTTGCTCGTGCCTCTTCTTGTACTTCCGCTCGTATCTGTTGCAACTCATGCCTTTTTGCTTAATCACCATTCTTTGACCTGCCTACGTGTCATGACATGTAATCTTTCCATCACTTCGATATGCATAAACTCAGTTTTACCCAATACACAAACGGGTCCGTAATATCATATTTCTCCCCAAAACACGTGTTCTCTCTATCGCACGAACAGGTCGAAATGCGACATCGATCACATTGGGAGGGGCCATTTTCCCATAACGAAGGTTAAAGTGAAGGTCAAGTTATTGTTCATAGTGGTAAACGAGGGGAAATTGAGTAAAGGATAGTGTTGTTTCGTACTAATATAGTCCCAAGGTGGTAATTAGAGTTACAAACTTCATAGCTTCCTCCACTCACCTCCACGGGTTCTTGGATTTAATTTAGATATGAAAAATCCCTTGTGTATTCATGATTAGTCTCAGGGGCCGCTCAAGCATATACAGAGCCTAAAGCCAAAGTTTAATTTATGGCCTAAAATTTTTTAAAAAAAGTTATAAGATGTGTTTTTATTTGAAGTCTATTCTTCTAACTTTTTGAGATATAAAGTTGTTAATAATTTTTTTTATAATCGATTTTCTCTAATAACTCTTGCTTGATTGATAATATAACCAACCCTATCTAATCTTTTTGAGATATTGTTGATCTTAGATAAGATTTTTACAAAGAAATAGAAGTAGAGAACTATTGGAAGCTTAAAAGTATTGCTGAAAACACTTGAACTAGTGAAATCTTGGAGAAAGAAGGTGAGTAATGAAATCTTGAAGAAAGAAGTGAGTAAGAATATCAAAGAGAAACACAAAAAATATATAGGGTTTTCTGAAATATGAAGAGATTTGAAAAAAAAAAAAAAGATTGACTTGGCCAAATTAAGGAAGAGAATGCAAATTTTTTAATGGAGTAAAAATGAAAAACTAAAAGTTATGAAAACTATTCATTTACACATTTTTAAGTCAAATTATTATTTTATTTATATATCTAAAAAAAATTCTTTTAAAAACTCTAGTTTTGTATTAAAAATACTAAATATTATTTTTTAACTACCTATAAACCTATTATTTTGAAAAAACCCCTAAATTTGGGGGCCTTAGGCACACGCCTTACTCCACTTAAGGTTGGAGCCGGTCCTGAATTCAGTCCTAATAGTTTGTATTCATCTCATGGTACTACTTACAAATGTACTTACGGTACTTTAATCTAAAAGTACTTATATCTGTCATCCATTGTTCAATATTTGGTAGTATTAAGTTACAGATAAGAACGACTGGAGAAAAAGGAATTATAGCTCCTCTCACTCTTTTATACGTGGAGAATTTCAACCAATGGGAGAAAGATTTTCCTACTAAAATACTAGTAGTTTATTTTGTTTCAGCATATTATTGAAACAATATAATATCATCAGAAATACAAAACATGCATGGTACTGCATGCATTACATTTGTTTCTGAAATTTGATGTTAAAGGTGATATCACTCATCAGAATGCCTAGTTACAATGAGTTGTGCAAAAACTTAATAAGCAAACTCTTTTACCTCTCTATGAAAACCATATATTATTTCAAAAGCTAATCAATCTTGGCCTACTCTTCTGCTGACTCTGTTACATTACACTGATAGACAACAAACTTTTCCACAGGACGCTTACAGCGGGAGCAAAATACAAATTCTTCAGTCAATCCTTCTTCAGATTGAAGGATCTCATTGTGATAGCAGGGTTTAACAGGCAGAGGAGATTCCATAGCACATCGAATAGCACCAAATAACCCCAATTTCGCGACTTTTTGTGCCCATTCTGGAACAAGATTTAAGCATTCTTGGACTTGTCTCCCCTTGAGGATTATTATATCAGTTGATGATCCCTTTCCAATTATCATCCAATCAGTCGACGTTTCACAAGCATCGAGTAACGGTTGTATGATGCTGTTATAGTGAGCTGCCTGATCTAGTCTAGCAACTGAATTTTTTATGCTCTCCAGTCTAAGCCAGAACAACTTCATCTTCGCCGTAGATAGGAAAATACTCGAATTTTCTTCCATGCTGATGTCTAAAATATTCCCAACATCTTTATTAAGCGGATTTCTATAGCCAACATAAATAGCTTCAAGCTGAATTCCCATGCTATTTTTGATTTTCTGTAATGTGTTGTTAAAGTCTCTGATCCAACTAATCTTGTCACTTCCATAAAAGCAAATATGTTTACCTTCATCTACCTGAAATCAAAAGAATATATATATATATATATATCTTGTGTTGATTAAGAACTAAAAGCACAAGTGGGGTAATTAAGTAAAGCTTTTACAAGGCCTTAATTAAATTATTTGTTAAAGGGCAGAAAGCAACATATAAGAAGCTTACCAAATTGGTCAAAAAAGGATCAATCCCATCAATTAAAAGCTGGAAGATCTTGTTTTCCTGTTCCCACAGCTCTTTTTCTCTTGAGGCTGAAAAAGGAAATGCTTTGGCCCCCCATAGCCATACCATATCAATAGCATTTAAGTTTGTGACAACACCATCAGTGCTTAATACCACCATTATGGGTTCCTCTTTATAGCTCCATTCTTTTCTAATAAAATTTATAACAGCTGAATGTAGTAACCACGGGCATCGGATTGAGAACCAGGGCAATGAATTTGACAGAAACTTGAAATTCATTTCATCAGTCAAATTCCAGGTGTGTGAAGATGGAATTGGGACCCATAAAATAGCATAGCTTGCTCCAATTTTTTTATGTAAGGGATGATCATGCATTTGGTGCACTAGATAAAATATTTTCTCCACGGCCATGAGTTCTGGCTTTGAGATCAAGAGTATGACCACCTTGTTTTCCAGTTCTTGGATGCCAAAATACTGTTGAAGACAAACAAGTTTCTAGTTATTAATAAGTATTTAGAATTGACTCATCAAACTGCTAGCTAGCTGCCTCCTGGTTTCAAGTCTTACCATTTTGTGGCATAAATCAGACTATTGATTTTCGTCTTGCATATTAGTAACAAATTAACTTTTGCGAAGAAGAGTACCTTTTCTCGTGAACTATCTTTCAATGGTAAGTCATTTGTCGATGAGAATAACACATGAAGCACCTCTTGATTGTGACAATGGGAGAGTTCAAAAAGATGGCGTATCTTTTCAGGAAACCTTCTTTCTGAGAGCAACATAAGAATTTCAATTTTATTGTCGAATAAAATTTTTTTGATAATAAAAGCTCGTAGAAAGACAATCACCTATTTGCATATGGCACATATGTAATTTCTCTCTGAGGTCATTGCATAAGCCACTTAGCTTGTATACCAAGCTGAATACAGTCCATGCTGCAATGGTTGTTGAATTTGAATGCCTGGAGTTCGGATTATTTTCACGTCAATTTATTTACTGGTGAAGAGAAAAGTAACTTCCAGAATATGAGATAAGTATTATATACTGAATAAGTAAATGAAGGGAAAAAACATGCACTTGGTTATCTTTCATGGTCCTGAAATCTGCGATGAGAGGAGCGCATGAGATTGAGCTTCTTAAAATCCAGTAGATTGTTATGTACATCTTTGACTTTGTAACAACAATAGCCTCATCATCCAAAAGTTGTTGTTGCAAAGGCAAGCCTTCAAACTCGAGGACGAGATTTGCTGCCTCTATCATAGTATCGAACAACAAGTTCAAAGCTTTAAATTGTATATTTAACGTGTTTAACTCTCGAGGCATTTGCTTAAGTGCTGCAGTTAAAGCTGCCAGAGAGTTGTGATGGACTAGCTGCATTATGAGCCAAAGCTCGCCATATTTTGACACCAATGCTGCAAGTGTTAAAACTACTTTAGCATCCCATTTGAAAGGGCCTAAAGTTTCAAACAACATCATAGTTTCTGCGTGTAAGTCTCCATCCTCATAGCATTTGCACAGAATCTACGATAACCAAATTATTGTATTTAGATCCATGAACATAAGATCGGCTTAAAGATCTATGATTGTGAAACAGAGGGACAGCACTACTTACCCTATGTGAGATCTTATTAACGGTGTATCCAAGCTTTCCTTCAAATCCAAACACTTCGAAATTCCATGAATTTATACAATCGCTTCGAGGATAAGAGAACTGAAACAAAACAATTCTGAGGTTGTCATGCTACAGTATAGTATGATCACCAGATAAATGATAAATCCATGTGTGTACCATGATACCTCTACGAATACATAAATACAGGAATAGAAACTCATAATTACAGCTAACTGCTTTTGCAATATTGTTGGGACAGTATGATTTAGCATACGGAACCAAGGAAATATACATGAACAAAGAACATAGACAACACAATATTGAATAACCTTAGGTGAGATGAAATGCATGGTGCTCTCAATGACAAGAAGCAATTGACTAGAATCTAGCTCACGACCATCAGGATCAGGATCATGGGTTTGGAGAATCTTCTTAATCAATAGATCATCTTCTATAGATGACAGGGAACATGGATCAAATTGTTGCAACAAACTCATGGGGCTGGAAGTGAAGAAAGTTGACAGATCGAGAGGTCGCATAGAACAGTTGACTTGCTCTCTGGATCATAGGAACTAAAGACCACACTCGCACTCTTGTTATGCAACTTAAAACAGGCTAATATTACTCTGAGTAATATCTCAAAGAATACGTGTGTGTCTGTCTATCAACAAGTTTGAGAGCCTATGTGCATATATGTTCATGAAACACAATAATATAAAAATAAGTGGAGACCACCAAAAGAAGAGATGCTTATTCAAAGTCTTATCAGGGGACTTCTTTTTGGAGCAGTAGATTGAAAAAAACATTATGTACTAGCATTTCCTTTCAGCACTTTGTGTTGCGTGACCCTCAAGAGACCAAACCTATACTTGACGAATCTCTTTCAGCAAACCATACTAAAAAAAAGCACCCTACTAAGCTATATCTCAATTATGATTGCTTTCCTGATTTGCAAAAATGTATTGGGTGATGGGTACCTTGTTTTGCTCTCTTTGTGCTTCTTTATAAATAACAAAATATGGTCCTCCATATAAAGGAGCAGGCTTATGAATAAAGAAGATTCATGTAGTCTACCTTATTAGTTCAAGATTAAAAAACACTGATTGTTGTTCTTTATGAACACTATAACTCTTGTTTACTATGCACTGGTTTCAATTTTGCCACCTCTTTTAGAGTCGATGCCAGGGGCGGAGCTAGGGGGTGCAAGAGGGTTTATCCGAATTCCCTTCTAGATAATTAAACTGTATATAAAAAGGTTAAAATTATTTTTATGTGTCTATAGTAGATGTTGAATCTCGTTCGTGTTTACTTCTTTATAATTTGAATCCACTTAAGTGAAGCTCCACCACTGTGAGGTTCTTCAAACCAACTTGACAATCAATTTTGGTTTTCCTCATTTTCTTTTTTTGAGTCTTGAATTTACAAGTAAAGTAGAATTATCTTTAGCACAATGTCGAGGCATCCATATCATAGCCGTGCGCCCACCGGATGCAAAAACAGAAAAAGCTACGACATACTTTAATCAAAAGAGTAAAGAGAGCAGAATATTGGCTAAAGAGATTTGTAAACAAAAAGATGTCACACCAATAGAGCATAACATAATCATTAGTTACAGTATGTTTTTCACATTAAGAGTACCAAAGAAATATCGTACGAAAATAATCATGATATGTGATATTATACCAGATGCTTCTGAAGTCCAGATTGAACTTGAAATTGACTCTGGAGACTGTAACGAGAAAAGGATAGGTGAATATGTTGAGGAAGCTCGTAGCGTTTCCACCATTATCACCCAAAACGTCTCCTCCATATTATGCTTGTGTGGAGTAATTACCTCATCCCTTAACTTGACCTTTCACAATTGAAGAGAATTTAAAGGTTTTAGCAAGATGGCATGTTGATTTACTGTCAAACTTCACTGGCAAGGATACACTTCTTCTTGTAAATTACACTAAACAAAATATATTGATATTATCCTTATTTTTCTAGCAACATGTAAAATTCTGTTTTTGACAACGAAATTGTTTCGTTTTAACACATTTACAAGAAGTAAAGTCATGTGCTATCACGATCCAAAATCCTACCTTAGATCGTGGTGGCGCCTAATTGTACTTGCTAAGAAAACCAACTCACATTCAACAAATAATATAGTCCAGATTCCTTTAATTAACAGAGTCATATCATAAATAAAGACAAGTGTTTACCCTAAAAATGGATAACAATTGAATTTATACTGTGGTTTTAAGGACACGTGATCTTACTTGGTACAAACAGAGAAAAATGCAATATTGATATTGAAATTAACTGAAAACAGGAATAAAGCAAACCAAAAGAGATATGCAGCTTTGACCCTCGAGGTAGATTACCCTCGAACCAAAGGAATGAGCAATATTGCATGAATATGATGTGTTTTACAAATGATCACACCCCCTTTATATAGTAGGCGAGTCCTACCTTTGATACAATTCTAAATACAGTAACAAATTCCATGATTAGCTAATTAATCGGCCTCTTCTTGATACGTGCCGAGATTTCCGCCGTGACCCTCGCCCGATTGCGGATATTTCGGCTGTCCGTTATTTGGCTCGATGAACTTCTCTCGATCTTGCTCGTATTTTATCTCACTTGACCTCGATCTTGGCTGATCTCGATCAGTCCTTGAGTCACGAGATGGGCAACCTAACTTCATGTCACGGTCCGGTATGACATGGGACCGAACCTTGGGTCGCCTCGTTCTAGGACGAGCCCGATTTTGACCGTATACAGATAGTCCCCTCGTTTCTCGGAGGGAAGATGACGAGAAACAATATGAACTTTTCCAATCCCATCTCGGCGGGTCATGACGTAAGCGATGGACCCGACCATGACATCAACGACAAGTGGATACTGAAACATCCCGTCAGTTTGGATATCGAGGCATTAAATGCCTGTCAGTTGTTGTCGGCCACTACCGGTTCTGAACCGTCGTCTTCAACTTATAAATGTATCTTTCTTCTTTTGCCCAAACTTTACTTTCAAATCTTCTTTGCTCTAATCTTAAAAATCCTTTGCCTTCCTAAAAGCTTTGAACTTTCAGATCCCTGGTGTTTCTTCGCCTCTTTCATCACAAAATACCAAGCGTTTCTTCTCAGTTTCCATTCTTCTTCATTCGTAAAAGTAAAATGGCTAAGACTTCAAAAACTATTCCGCAAAAGGAAGCTGCTTCCTTGTCCCGGCCAGCCAGCAAGCAACCAGTGGCGGAGCCACGCCCTGAAGAGTTCTTTCCCGGAAGGTGCGTCATCTATTCCGATTTCAAGGTTGAAAAGACCCCCTCAGTTCCGAAGACCTCCTCTCCCAAGTTAAGAAAGACTGCAACTGGGAGAAAAAGCATGTGGTGGTGCCTGCTCCCGAAGAATCAATCACCACGCACGTGGAAGGGTTCGTAAGTGTTTACACTTACCTTTTCACGTTGGGTCCTTTAGATCCGGCTACATTAGACTTCTGCAAGAAGTACGAGGTGACCCTCGGCCAGATTCACCCCTCTTTTTGGAGGATAGTGATATTGCTCCGCTTCTTCGTGAGCAAAATCGACGGGTGTCCCTTCACCATCGACCACCTCAAACGCTTGTATAGCCCTCGACTATATCGAGGAGGTCTAATAAAGATTCAATGTCGGGCCACCAAGGCACCCTTCTCCAACATAGATGAGGACAAAGACCGGGGTTGGATGGGCCGATTTGTACGAGTGAAGACCTCAGACTTGATCCCGGCCGAGAGCATGCCATTTCCTGAGAAATGGAAGATGAAGCGTAAGTATACCTTCGTCCTCAATTTTTGTTTTTGTCTTCATTTTTCCTCCTTTCTTATCAGTGTTTTTCGATGCAGCTATTGCCTGGATGCTTCTCCGACTTGAGGACTGGGTCAGGGGCCTGGTGTCGCAGATGTAGACATGTAATTTTTGACCCGCCACGTCTTCAAGCTATATTAGTAGTTTCACATATTTTTATTTGAGTTATTTGAATTTTTCTAGGATTCTAATACACTATTCTTATTGTTATTTTATTTAGTATTTAAAAAAAAAAATCGAAGACACAAAAATAGTTTCAAGTCTATTTAATTTAAGGTTAATTAGTACTTAATATAGTAATACTATTTTCACCTATTTTTATCTATTTTTATTTTTATATAATCTTGAAAAATACCAAAAATAGTTTCACAATGTAATATTATTTATTTTAATTAATTAGAGTTAGTTATGTATTTTATAGTATAGATTTTATATTATTTGTAAAAAAAGAATTAAGATTTGGGTTGGAAAGGCCCAATTTCGGATAACCCAAAACATTGAGCCCAATACCCTTTACACCTAAATTAAAACCTTTTTCTTCTGGTAATTAAATTTTTTTATTAATCACCAAAAGTGAAGGCATTACAAAGCATAGCTTAGCTACTCCCAGCTAGCTAATTCTCATGAGATTTACAGGGAAAGACTATACTATCTTAGCATACTAGACCATATTGCTATCAGTGAGCTATGCTAAAAATACAACTTTTGCACTAGTTTCTTTACATTCCCAATAGCTCTAAAATTACATATGCAGACTATCTCCCTTGCCAAGCTTGTGTGATCTCTGAATGTTTCTTGAAATATTCTCTGATTCCTTTCTTTCCATAGAGCATGTGTATATTCAGCATACATCATCTTGAGAAGTTTTGCTACAGCTGATTTCCCTTTTGTGTGCTGACAAATGATCTGTAGTTGTTGCTCCCATGTTGAACTACTAATGTTCTGTACCTTTGCCCATTGACTCAATCTACCCCACAACCTTTTAGCATAGTCACATTCAGCAAATAGATGATTCCTTGTCTCCAAGTTTGTATGACATAACACACATGAGTCATTTACACTGAGTCCCCATTTCTTAAGTCTGTCCACAGTAAGTAACCTTCCTTGGCATTGAAGCCACATTGTGATTATAGCCTTAGGTCTGGCAGCATTGCTACACATTAGATTTCTCCAGGTAGTTTTAGGTAACATTGGTGTCAGTTGAAGGTATATCTGCTTAATGATGCTTGTCTTATCCTCTAATGGCCTGTGCAGCTGATTTATGATCTCCCTTGCTTCCAATATCTTCCTCACCATCCAGCTTGCATTCATAGGGATAGACATAGAGTTTATGCACTGCTCCTTGATGTACACAGTATGAATCCACTTAATCCACAATTTGTCTTTCTTGTGAGATAAATCCCAGAAAGTTTTGGCAATGGCAGCAGTATTCCAGATGTGAAGATTGCTTAAGTTGAGTCCACCAACTGTCTTTGGTAGACACACTTTATCCCAGGCAATGAGGGCCCTCTTTGTGATTTCATTACCACTAGACCACATATAACTTCTACAATAAGCTTCTATTAATTTGATCACTTTGACTGGTGATGGAAATATTTGAGCCCAATATGATTGGATTCCAAACAGCACAGTCTGTATTAATCGGACCCTTCCAGCATAAGACAACTTTTTTGCAGTCCATGAAGTAATCTTTGCTACTATTTTTGTGATGAGAGGTTGCCATTGTTACATATTCAGCTTCTTTGTGTCCAATGGTACTCCTAGATATTTGAAAGGTAGTTGACCTTGAGTATATCCCATATTCTGGCAGATTGTTTCTATAGTCCCTCTTTCCATACCTCCACAGTATATAGCACTCTTATTTAGATTTGCTTGCAATCCAGAAGCTCTTGAAAAGGTTGTGAAGCATTCCTGTAGCCTTTGAGTTGAGGATGTGTCTCCTCTAGCAAACAACAACAAGTCATCAGCATAACTTAGATGAGTTATGTGTAGTTTGCTGCATCTGGGATGGTATTTGAACCTCTTATCCTGGTGTAATTCATTGAGAAGTCTGCTCAAGTATTCCATAGCAATGGCAAACAGGAAAGAAGAGATTGGATCTCCTTGCCTTAGGCTTTTAGCAGCATTAAATGGCTCTAGAGATTCCCCATTCAGTAGAATGGTGTAGTTGACTGTTTTCACACAAGCCATTAACCATTTGACAAAATTTTCTGGAAAATTCAATCCTTCTAGAGCCTGTTCCAAGTAAACCCATTCTACAGAGTCGTAGGCCTTTTGCAAGTCAACTTTGATCATACATCTAGGAGAGATGTATTTTCTGTCGTATCATTTAACCAATTCATGTGCAAGTATAATGTTGTCCACAATCCTTCTCCCTGGAATGAAACCTTCCTGAGCTTCGGAGATGATACAATTCATAACCTTTTGTAGTCTCCCAGCAAGAATTTTTGCAATTATCTTGTACATCATTGTGCAACAAGCAATAGGTCGATAATCCTTCACAGTATTAGGATTTGCTATCTTTGGAAGCAGGGTTAGTGTGGTGCAATTAATAGCTTTGAACATGATTCCAGTGTTAAAGCTTCCTCAGTTTTGATGATTGGCCAAGCTTGTTTAAAGAAGGTAGCATTGAATCCATCAATCCCGGGAGCCTTGTGATCACCAATTGAACCAAGTGCTTTACAAATTTCAGTATCTGTAACTTTGGTACATAACTCAATCTGTTGGCAGTGGGATAGTCGAGGTCCATTTCTCATCACCATCCTATTAACTCCGGGAAGAGAAACTGCAGCTGATCCCATCAATGATTTATAAAATGCTGTAAACTCCTCCTTGACAGCTTTAGGATCTTTCAGCTTCATGCCTGACAGGGAAGTGATCTCCAGAATCTGTTTCTGGTGTTGTTTTTCTTTCATTACTACTGTAAAATACCTTGTGTTTGAATCACCCAATTTGATCCATGTAGCTCTGGGTTTTTGCTGCACCACACTTTCTTCAATCATAGACCATTTCTCCAATTGTTGTAAACACTGCTTCTCTTGCTCAGCCAGAGAGTCAGAGTACCTATGTTGCATTTCTTTTTAAAGCTCCTTCAATGCAGTTCTAGTCTTTGTGATTTTCTCAGTGATCCCTTTAAACTCTTCATTGTTAAGTTGTTTGAGAACTGGTTTCAGTTGTTTCAGATTGAGCCATACATTTCTCATTTTTCCTCCTGTCTCCCTTCTTTTCCAACCATCAGCAACAATCTGCTTGAAATTTCTGTGTTCAGTCCAAACATTGAAGAATCTGAAGGGTATTTTCATGTTATTCTTAGGGGCTCTGAATGGTATCATTATGGGTACATGATTAGAAATAAAAGGTTCTCCAAACTCTGATGTTAGATGTCCATATTGCACCATCTATTCATCATTTGCTATCGCTCTGTCAATTCTACTACAAACTCTGTCTGCTCCTTGTTGCTTGTTTGTCCAAGTATAGTATTCAACTCTCCAAGGAATTTCATTTAAAAGAAGTCTATTACAGCAATTTGAGAAGTCCTGTAATTCTGCCATAGTTATAGGTGAACCTTGTCTATCATGTGGGTATAGGACTGCATTGAAATCACCACATAATAACCAAGGTTCATTACTCCTAGGAGCTATCCTCTGCAGCCCATCCCATAGAGCTTTCCTCTGTTCAACTGTGTTATATCCATAGATGGCTGTAAGTAAGCACTTGATTCCATTCTGTAAATTAGTGACCTGACAATGTATGAATTGAGCATCTTCTTGAACCAGTTGGATGTCATACCATTTAGGATCCCAAGTGATCCATATTCTACCATTTCTTGCTTCCTTATAGTTTGATAATCTTTCCCATTTAGGAGTAACTCTACCATCAACATGCAATGCCTTGTTTTTGTTTAACTCTAGTTTCTATGATAGCGGCTAACTTTATATGATTGTTTTTAAGGTACTGCTTTAATTCCTTCTGCTTGTACCTCTTATTTATTCCCCTAATATTCCAAAAGAGCCAAGTCATTATGATAGCCTAGTGTTACCCCCTAAATCAGGAGGTTTAGCTTTCACAATTCTCTGTTCCTCATCAGGCAAAACTTGAAATCCATTTTCTGTTGCAATATCCCTAGGAGCTAGATAATTTTGTGCAGTTGTTGCTTTTACACCTGAGCTTGACCCTTTTGCTCTAACCTGTGTCCAGCCACCTTCAGTATTCATCTCTGCTGATTGCACAACACTCTTCCCTTTAGTTTGGTTATCTGTATCTTCATTTTGTTCCATCTGTACTGGTTCCTTTTTTTGTTGCTCTTTGTTCTTAGGAACCCATGTTGGAACTAGTCTAGGTCTTTTGTACCTTTGCTTTTGCACTGGTTTCTCTATTTTTTTTTGCTTTATACAGTTATGTCCAATCTTCAAACATTCAGAACAAAATTCTGGTTTCCATTCAAACTCAATGGGCTGTTGAAACTGTCTACCAGACGGATCATTAACAGTTATTTCAGTAGGAAGCTTCTTTGTTACATTTACCTCTATCAATATTCTAGCATAAGACACTCTAGTTTGCTTGGTGGTGCATTGATCGGCAAATAGGGGATTACATAGAGTATTAGCCATCCTGCTCAAAGAATTTATTCCCCAACAGTTCATCGGAAGTTTAGGAAATTTTACCCATAATGGAATCTCTGTTAAGAATTCAGCATTGAAATCAAATTCCGACGACCATTGCTTGAGAATAACAGGCTTGCTATTAATGGTATAAGGCCCTCCATATAGGATTTCTTGTAAATCATTTAGACTGAGGAATTTGACTATGTAATAACCATCTTCATGTAAAAATAGATCTGGTTCAGCTACGTTATTCCAGTGTTGGGCTATATAGCGATGCATCTGGTTGTAGCCTGGCGTTTCCCCAATTACATAAACAATCAGAGCTTTCTTCCATTTTACCGTCTCATTTTCTACCTCCAATTTATCTAAATTCACCACATATTGACCATCTAATACTTCAGGAGCAATATAGGATAAGGTCATACCATTTTCTGCAGATCTATTTCCCGCAAAGAGTTCCACCCAAGGCGTTCCATTCAACCTTACTTTCTCCTCTGCAATTGGCTCAATTCGAATCTGATTACTCTCAATTTGGCCTAAGTATCTGCTGGTCTCTTTATTAATCGTCTTCTCCACATTGTTAATTGAATTTCCTTGATTAATTGAGGGACTAGGACTTAGATCCAGCTTTTTCGACGCACCTGTGTGAGCACTAGCATTCCCCACTTCTAGAGATCTGGTCGTGAATGGTGGCCCAGTTGGGGTTACAATTTGTTGAGTATTACCACATTCTATGGTATCAGCGATGACAGTTGCACTGACGGAACTTCCAATCGTAATGAGCGGTGGATTTTTGAACGGCCGACCTCTCTTCTTAGCCATGGCTACCAAGGTCGGTGCAGGTTAGCATAACCTACGCCGAGAGCAAAGCTAGAGAGATAAGTTTTAGCATATTATACTTCTACACCCTAATTTTCACCCGGTTCCTTCCCCTCTTTTCAGGAGCCATTTTTTAGCTCCACCAAGAAGAGCAGCGGCAGACCCCAAGCAAGAAGGGAGAGATCAGCCGTTTTTCCCATTTTTCCCCACATCTCCGCCACCTCCTCTTCAACCTCCCTGGACCACGCTGGCTACTCCTCTGAGTTTGTCCCACCAAAAGAAGTCTCTGGCAGTGAGCTTTAAGCTCTGTTACCAGACCCTTCCACCCTGTTTCTAACTCTAACGATTTCTGCTCGTTGTTGGTTTGAATAGCTTAGTCGGAGTTCGCCACCATCGCACCACCCAAATCAGCCTTCACGACCACTATTTTAGCTCAAAAGCCCAACTGAAACAGCTTTAAAAACTCACCAGCAAACCACCCCTTGAATCTCTATTTCTACTTCGAAACAGTCCAAGAGAGTCGAGTTTGAGTTTGCCATCATTGATTTTCGATCGTCGTCGCTGGTGTTAGGTCCGTTCGTTGAGTTGCAAAAATTTTAAAGTTAGGACGTAATCAATAAAGGTCCAATTCTTACTTGATACTCCTCTAAATTTCAAGTTTGATTTTGATGGTATGATTCAGACCATGCTTCCGATGAGTAATATTTAGCTTAATTGATATTTGATTATTGGGACTCAATTTTTTGCCTTGATGAATACTCTGGAATCTTGTGTTTAATTTAATTTGACTTGGATGCCACCTAGTTAAAGAGCTAGTAGACCTACTGGTTGATTGTTGGAAGAGAAGGGATGGAAACTTTAGGTGAAAATATAGTAATTTTAAGTTTTTTTTTAATTAGATTATACTATTTCCTGATCTTCTATACACTGTATTGTTTCTTTTATAAACAAACACTTATTTATAACCCTGTTAGCTTCTTGCAATTATATCTACTTCGAAGACTCATGTCTAATAAACGCGCTTAAGGTTTTAAATATATGTTTACGCTTAGTAGGCTTATCCTTATATATCATCATATGGCTGGGAACATGCATTAATTTACTAATGAATTTGTAGCTTTCAAATTGTAGCTGCTGACTTTGTGTGGAAAATCTTTATTAGCTATTAGGAAAATAAAAATGAACATTCGTAGAAAAGGCTTCCGGCGCGACTTAATCTATCTATCGTGATTGTGTACACGTTCGCGTGACATAATTATGATTTTCAAAATAAATCAAGGTACGCGTTCGCACGACTTTGGCCAATTTTTTTCTTAATAAACTAAGTGTTGTGAATTGCGCACACGTACGCGTGATGTGATTCTTAACGCACCAAACTAAAACGAGTATACGTACGCGTAGCTCAGTTAATTCTATAAATACGGGTTATCAAGTGATTAGTAGTAGTAAAAGGTAAATAAACATAGGTCCTAAAATGACTAATTAGATAAAATAAGCCAAGTATAAATTGCTAAGCGACCGTGCTAAAACCACGGAACCCGGGAATGCCTAACACCTTCTCCCGGGTTAAAATAATTCCTTACGCGGTCTTCTGGTTTCGCAGACTTTTGAACAGAGTCAAACTTCCTCGATTTGGGATTTAAAATAAACCGGTGACTTGGGACACCATAAATTATCCCAGGTGGCGACTCTGACTTTTAATAAATAAACCCATTTCGATTATTGTCACATTAATTGGAAAACTTTCTTATATCCTTTTCGGGTAAAAAGGAGGTGTGACAGTAGAAGACGCATGCCGAGCGCGCGTGGCGCGATCTATCGAAGGGTCGATGGGAGGCCCGGAACCATGGTAAATTTTCCTTTATGACTTAGCAATTCGACCATAGTTCGAATTTCCCTTCGATCTTACTTATCTTTCTTTTGCAGGTCTTGGGAAGGATGTGGAAATGAGGCCCCCATATGGTAATGAAGAGATGCTTCCCCAACCATCTGCTCCGAAGTAGAGGAAAGAGAGGAAGAGGAGAGGGGCTCCGAGTTCCACAAAGTCGGATGAAAAGAAGTCCAAAAAAAGGCAAACCCGTAAACCCAAGGGAAATGTCATCCCTCTAACAATGGACTTAGTCCGTCTGCTACTAGATGAGTCCGAGGAGGATGAAGAAGAAACTGGGCTGGTGGCCCGAGCGTGGGCCGGCGCTAATGCTCAAAAAATCCCCGAGCCGGTGGGAGCTGAAACTGCTCCGCCTCGACTTGATGAGCCCAAGGGGGAAGCCTCAACTCAAGTCCCCGAGTTAGAAAGAGTTGAAGTCGCTTCCTTTCGAGGTGAGAAGGCTATCGAAGAAGTGGTGGATGCTCATGTAGAAAACATGCCCGAGGCCCCCCGAGATGAAGGCGATGCCCCAACAGATTTACTTGGGGTAATAGATATTGGACATTCCCCTTCATTGCCTTCATTCTCTGATTCGATGCTCAAGGATGCTCGGGCGATGAAACTTGCCACGGTAAAGGAGTCCACGGGGCAGAAGACCCTTTCCGTGGTTACTTTGTTGGAGTGGGAGATGTCACTGGTTTGGGTGACTTGGAAATACCGAGGAAGAGCTCGAATGAAGCCTCTTCGAGCTTTAAACTGACTGATCAATTCTCGGCCCCCAGCGTCGATCCCGGGCATAAACGATCAATTTTTATCTCGGTCCCGGAGGTCAGGTTCTCTATGCCCCTGTAGGGGTGGCTAGCTACCTCCGATGCTTGGTCACTAAAGAAGACCAAGCGAAGATGGATGAGGTTGAAACACCTTGTCTTTTCAGTGAAGCCCAACAAGCTCTAAACCGGGTAATCCCAGATTTCCCTGACGATGTCAATTTTCGTACTTAGATTCTTCTCCCTTTATATAACTTCCTTTTCTATGTTTGTAGGCTTTGGTGCTTCATCATGAGGATTTCCTCCGATTTCGAGGGGATCTGAGCCGGTATGAGGCCGAGATCCGTGGGCTTACTGAGGAAAAGGATGCCTTTAAGCTTCTCAGCGAGCAAAGAGAAGGGGAAGCTAAAGGCCTCCGTGCTGAGCTAGAAACGGCTCAGAAAGAACACGTTGAACAGGTCAAGCATTTAAGAAGAATATTTGAAGTTAGTGACGTCGATTCGGGCGTGGTAGCTAATGGTTCGAATCTGCAGGTCCAACAAAAGCTTGACGTGATCAGGCAACTCCGTGAAGAAGTCGTCGCATTAAAAACTGAGGTCGAAGGATGGAAGAAGAAAATGAATCGCCTGGCTTTAGAAAAGGAGACTGCTCGGGCCCAACTGGCCTCGGCTGAAAACCAGCTCCGAGGTACGAAAGAGGAAATCTTGGTGCAGGCCTAAAAAATCGAGGAGCTTCGATCCTAGTTGGGTTCTGCAGTTTCTGCTCGGGAGAACCTGGTCATGGAGCTTGAAGCGGCCAAATCTGAAGTTAAGGCAGCCAAGGCTGATGCTGATGCAGTGGTGGCCATATATCGGGCCGATTCCAAAGCCGCTCAGATTCGAGAAAATAAGGTTGCTAAGGCCGCTCAAGTTCGAGTAGAGGGGGTCGTCTAGCACGCCAAATGCCAATCTCGAAGGGAGACCCTTGAGGAAATCCATGCTGGGGGCTTTGACCTCACAACCGAGATCGAGAACGCTAAGGAGCTCGAAGCTGAAGCAAGGAAATTAGCCTACCCCGATGATGATGACGAATCTGAAAGCTTGAGTGAATCCGAAAGTAGAGAAGATCCCGAGGGTGGAGATGCCTCTCCCGGAGATGACCAGGCCACTTAGGCTTTTATTTAATTTTGGAGTTTCTGTTGAGGTCGCTTCGGCCTTTGCAAAGAATTTCCGTCTGGCCGTGTTGCCCTTGCAAAATATTTTTTATGAATATATAAAACTTTTTCCCTTCCATATCTTCTGAGTCTGTTGTCTTTTTGATTTAAAAGATAGAATGCCTTAGCATAAAATTATGATGTTGTATTCAAAGGTCCAAGGTTCAGATGGGAAGGACCGATAATAAGTACTGCCCTTGACCATTTTTGATCGATAATCCCTGAGCGAGTGTTCGAACTCGAATTAAGATAGACCGTAGTCCCCGAGTGAAGATTTTTTCGAACTCGATTTAAGGTAGCACTTAGGATTTCTAGTCGAGTGAGAATAATCTCTCGAAATCGAGGTAAGGTAACCCTTAGGCTTTCTAGTCGAGTGAGAATGGTCTCTCGAACTCGAGGTAAAAGTAGACCTTAGGCCTTTGTATTTCATTTTTGGCCGATCGGCCTTTGTAAAAAGATCGTTTATGTACATATATAAGGCTTTTCACCCTTTTCGGCTCTAAAATTTTTCCTTTGTTTTATTGCTTGCATTCACAAAGGTTGGAATGCCTTAGCATAAATAAATAAAGTTGTGTTCGAAGGTTCGAACAAACCTTGCCTTTATTGCCCTTCTGGGTTAAGGCGTTATTGGGGTTCGGTGTTACCGAAGTTTTTCACCGAAAATATCCTAAGTTTAAGATTCTGCCGAGGGTAGCCTTTAGAACCGGTTGTGAAAGAATTTTTTCTTTTTCAAAGGCCTAAATTTATGACGGATTTTGGACATCTCCGAACCGTGTTAAATTGGCCATAGCCTTGTAGTTCGGGTACAACCCAGTGAGCTTGCTTTCCCGAGTTATCTAGGCTTGCCTAAGATAACAGTCCCCCAGTGGGTATGGCTGTGGCCTTTAAAATCCGATGGTTGCCTAAGAGGTCTTATACCCTCAACGTTAAATAGTTTGATCTATTCGAGTTTATTTTACGAATGGCAGTCCCCGAGTGTGGGAGTGATTATCTGAACTCTGGTTACAATCGACCCTTGGGCTCGTTTCCATAATAGATCGAAAGTACGGGGTTGTAAAGTGGAATTTTTTCCAAGACATTAGATAGCTGCAAGGAAAGTACTTCTCTTTATTCTTGTCAAAAATAGTCACACATGCGTACATATTTATATCAGTGCTCGAGCAATCTATGTGGGCACGGTCGTTTTGACCGTTTTTCCCTTACAATATATCCTATCTATTGAGATCCTTTCATTTCGAAATAATTTCCTTACTAGAATAATTCGATATCCGAGGGTAATCCCCCCCGGTATTCGAGGTTGATTGTAAAGAAATCTCGGATACTATAAACACAGTCTTTGATACCAATTAGTGATCGGCCTTCAATTCTAAGTTAGCACGATCCATTATTGCCTCGTTAAAAACCTTGTCGAAAAACCCAATTGGGAAAAAACGGTTCAAGGTAAAAAGAATGCAACACGTGCTTTCAAACCTAAAGGCTTCGTGCCGCTCCTCGTCGATAACCTGCAACTGTTAGTCAAACAATAGAAATAATTGAAATGGGTTCGTACCTCAGTAGTAATACCATTTGAGATGAGTTACGTTCCAATTGTTCGGTAGCTGTTCTCCGTCCATCGTTCCGAGCTTATAGGATCCTTTCCCTGTGATCTCGAGAATCTGGTACGGTCCTTCCCAGTTTGGGCCCAATTTTCCTTTGTTCGGATTTCGGGCATTAAGGGTGACTTTCCTAAGCACCAAGTCCCTGACGTTAAAGTGTCGAAGATTGGCTCTTCGATTGTAGTATCTCTCGATCCGCCATTTTTGGGCGGCCAATCGGACGAGGGCGGTTTCGCATTTTTCATCCAATAGTTCTAGGCTCGTGTTCATGGCCTCGTTATTTGACTCCCTTTGGCGTCGGTTAGTCTCTTCTTAAGATTTTGGATGATAGTTTTGTTGGTCGATTCAGCTTGTCCGTTCCCGCTGGGATGATAAAGTGTTTATAGGATCCTTTTGATCTTTTGATCCTCGAGAAATTTAGTCATCTTGCTGCCTATGAACTTCTTTCCATTATCACACACAATCTCGGAGGGCATCCCAAACCAACATATGATGTGGTCCCAAAGAAAGTCTATGACTTCCTTTTCCCTGACTTTCTCGAAGGCATGTGCTTCAACCGACTTAGAGAAATAATCAGTCATAAATAAAATAAATTGAGCCTTACCTGGGGCCGATGGAAGAGGGCCAACGATGTCCATTCCCCACTTCATGAACGACCATGGGGACAAGATCGAGTGGATCAGTTCCCTGGGTTGATGAATCATTGGCACATGCCTTTGGCATTTATTGCATTTTTGAATAAACTCCTTTGCATCCTTCTCCATGTCGATCCAGTAGTATCCGGCTCTGATCACTTTGTGGAACAATGATTCGGCACCGGGATGATTTCCGCAAGTACCCTTATGGACCTCCCTTAGAACGTATTCGGTATCTCCTGGTCCTAGAAATATCGCTAATGGACCATCGAACATTCTTTTGAACAACGTTCCATTTTCAGACAAGGTGAATCGTGCTGCCTTTGTGCACAGAGCTCTCGACTTTTTTGGATCTGACGGGAGCTTCCCGTTTATTAAATACTCTATGTATTTGTTTCTCCAATCCTGGGTCAAACTTGTAGTTTATCTCGGCATGACCTTCTTCGACCATCGATATTATGAGTTGTACGACAACCCCCGAATTGAGTTCGTTGTCTTCGACCGACGATCCTAGGTTTTCGAGGGCATCGACCTCAATATTCTGATCTTGAGGTACATGTTGCAAAGTCCATTCCTTGAGTCAGTGCAGAGTTACCTGTAGCTTATCCAAGTATCTCTGCATTCGGTCTTCTCGAACTTCAAAGGTCCCGTTAACCTGGTTCATCACGAGGAGGGAATCACACTTGGCCTCGATAACCTCCGCTCCCAAGCCTTTGGCTAATTCGAGACCTGTAATCATGGCCTCATATTCGGCCTCATTGTTAGTTAATTTTGCAGTTCTGATGGATTGTCTAACTATGTTTCCTGTAGGTGGTTTTAGCACGATGCCAAGTCCGGACCCTTTTACGTTCGAAGCGCCGTCTGTAAAAAGGGTCCAGATTCGCATGGATGTACCCGATTTTACTAACAGTTCTCTTTCAACCTCGGGTAGGAGGGTCGGCGTTAAGTCAACCACGAAGTCTGCCAAGATTTGAGACTTGATGGATGTTCGGATTCAATATTTAATATCGTACCCACTGATTTCTACGGCCCATTTGGCCAACCGTCCCGAAAGGTTGGGCTTATACAAAATATTTCGAAGTGGATATGTTGTTACAACACATAAGGGATGACATTGAAAGTATGGTTTTAGCTTTCTGGAGGCGCTTATCAAAGCGATCGCTAATTTTTCTAGATGGGGGTATCTAATTTCGGCCTCACCTAAGGTCCGACTAACATAATAGACAGGTAATTTTTTACATTTTTCTTCTCGGACCAAGACTCCACTTACCGTTATCCCTGATACTGCTAAATACAAGTAAAGCTGCTCGTCCGCCTTTGGCGTGTGAAGCAGCGACGGGCTCGATAAGTACCATTTTAGTTCCTCCAAGGCCTGTTGGCACTCCGGAGTCCACGTGAATTTATTCTTCTTCTTCGGTAATGAGAAGAATCGGTGACTCTTATCTGAGGATCTCAAGATGAATCGTCCCAGGGCGGCTATACGCCCCGTTAACCTTTGCATGACTTTTACATTGTCCACTACCGTGATGTCTTTTATAGCTTTGGTTTTATCGGGGTTGATCTCGATTCCTCGATTGGATACCATGACGCTGAGAAACTTGCCTGAGCCGACCCCGAATGCACATTTTTCTGGGTTGAGCTTCATGTTGTATCTTTTTAGTATATCGAAAGTTTCCTGCAAATGCTTCAAATGGTCCTCTGCTCGCAGGGACTTAACTAACATGTCATCAATATAAATCTCCATTGATTTTCCTATTTGCTCTTCGAACATCCCGTTTACTAGGCGTTGATAAGTTGCACCAGCATTTTTAGTCCGAATGGCATTACATTATAGCAGTAGGTGCCGTACTTAGTGATAAACAAGGTCTTTTTCTATTCTTCCGGGTTCATCTGTATCTGATTGTACTCGGAGCAGGCATCGAGAAAACTAAGGACTCGTGGCCGACGGTGGCACCGATCATGCGATCGATATTAGGCAAAGAAAAAGAATCCTTGGGGCATGCTTTATTTAGGTCTTTATAATCTACACACATTCTAAGTTTATTCCCCTTCTTGGGGACTACTACTATGTTCGCTGACCATTCGGGATATTTGACCTCTAGAATGGATCCTATTTTAAGAAGTTTGGTTACCTCATTTTTTATGAAAGCATGTTTGACCTCGGACTAGGGTTTTCATTTTTGCTTCACTAGATGGAACTTCGGATCCAGGCTTAGTTTATGAGTGGTGATTTCCGGTGGAATCCCTGTCATATCGAGATGGGACCAAGAAAAGCAATTCATGCTAGTATTAAGGAATTGAATAAGTTTTCTGAGCTCGGGGGCTAGCCCCGTGCCCAGGTACACCTTTTGTTTGGGCTGATGTTCGATCAATGTGATTTGCTCCAGCTCTTCGACCATCGATTTGGTGGTGTCGAAATCATCTGGGACAATGAAAGATCGAGGGACCCTATAGTCATCATCCTCATCAATCCCCTACTTCTCTGATTTGGTCGAGGCCGGTGTCTGTGGTTGTTATTTAGCCTCCTATTTTTCATTTGAATCTGACCTTTTTGTTGATTAAATTTCCGATATCGGTATCACTTCGTCAACTGCAAACATTTCCTTGGCGGCGGGTTGTTCCCCGTAGACCGTTTTAACTCCCTCTGGCTTTGGGAACTTTAGAACCTGATGAAGGGTCGAGGGTACTGCCCTCATGTTATGGATCCACGGTCTTCCGAATAGGGCATTATACCTCATATCGCCCTCGATCACATGGAACTTCATTTCTTGGATGGTCCCAGCCACGTTTACTAGCAAAATTATCTCGCCTTTGGTGGTTTCACATGCCATGTTGAAGTCGTTTAGTACTCGGGCCGCGGGCACAGCCTGATCCTGTAGGCCAAGCTATTCTATGACCCTTGATCGAATAACATTGGCTGAGCTACTTGGATCAATTAAAATACGTTTAACTTAAGTCTTATTCATAAGTACAGATATTACCAGTGCGTCGTTGTGGGGTTGTACGATCCCTTCTACGTCCTCGTCATTGAAAAACAGGGTTACTTCTGGTACATAATCCCGAGTTCGCTTCTCCCTTGTGATCGACACCTTGGTGCGTTTTAATACCGATCCTTGAGGAATATCGACCCCTCCAACGATCATGTGAATCACGTGCCGTAGTTCTTCTTGCTCGTTCTGTCTGTTGAAATCTTTGTTTTTGAAGTTATTCTTGGCCCGATCGCTTAAGAATTCCCCAAGGTGCCCCTCGTTGAACAAGCGGGCTACTTCCTCCCTTAGCTGTCTGCAATCTTCTGTTTTATGGCCATGGGTACCATGATACTTGCACACTTGATTGGGATTTCTCTAGGCTGGATCGGTTTGCAGAGTTCGAGGCCATCTAGTATATTTGATACGTCCGATGGATGATACGATGGCGGACGCATCTACGTTGAAGTTATATTCTGACAAACGCGGTGCTTCTTTCGGCCCGGCATCCCTGTCGAAACCACCCTTGCTCATGAGTCCCCATGAACTTTGACCTCAATCATTCCTCCTCGTTTCGTGCAGGGTTTTGCCTAGACCGTTGCCTCTACGGTCTCCATTATACGGTTTATATCAATCTCTATTCGACCTTGGTTCTCGATCGATGTCCCTCTTGATTCTATCCATGGGCCTGTTAGGATAAACAGACCCAGAAGGAGCCCCCAGTTGATCATCCTCGACCCGGATCTTCGACTGATGCCAATTATATACATCGGCCCAAGTGACAGCTGGATAGTCGATCAAATTCTACTTCAACTGCTGTGAATCTATGGAACTCCGAACGTTGAGACCTTGAGTGAAAGCTTGAACTGCCCAATCGTCGGCGACCGGTGACAAATCCATTGGTTCCATTTGGAATCGAGATACGAATTCTCTTAGAATCTCGTTGTCCTACTACCTTACCTTGAAGAGGTCCGACTGTCTTGTTACGACCTTAATGGCTCCGGTGTGTGCCTTTACAAAAGAATCTGCAAGCATAGCAAACGCGTCAATAGAATTAGGTGGTAATTATGATACCATATCATAGCACCCTTTGATAGAGTCTCCCCTAATTTCTTCAGCAATACGGATTCAATCTCGTCATCTTCCAAGTCATTTCCCTTGATGGCGCATGTGTATAAGGTGACGTGTTCATTTGGATCAGTCGTCCCGTTATACTTAGGAATCACGGGAATACGAAAGTTCTTGGGAATTGGATTCGGAGCCGCACTCGGGGGGAAAGGTTTTTGTAAAACCCTTTTGGAATCTAGTCCTTTCAATATCGGTGGTGCCCCCGGGATTTGGTCGACCCTGGAGTTATCAGTTTCCACCTTCTTATCGTTTTCCTCGATCTTCTTTTCCCCCGTCTCGATTCGCTTTGTCAATTCTTCGAGCATCTTTATGATAGCAGGATTAGGTTCCAATTCCTTCTCATTCGGTTTCCTCGAGGCCGATTCGACACTGTGTATGACTTCCTAGGATGGTTCGATCTCGACCCTGCTCGGAGTGTGGTTCTGATTTTGGAGTTGGGCTATTGCTGCCTGTTGGGCCTGTAGCATTTCGAAGATCACGCGCAGGCTGGTCCTGCCTTCTTCATCGTCGTGTGAATTTTGAGTAGCTGATCGGGTACCCCCGCAAAATGCTGCTTTCGAGATTGACGGCCAAATTTACATCGATGGCTACATGCGAAATGACGTCGATTGGATCTACAACCGGAATTCCATCGAGGCCAAAAGGGGGTGCAACGTTTCCTGGTGCAATGTTCTCATTTTCGCCGTGGTGTTTGAGATCATTGTCAATGTGTTGAGGTGCTGACTGAGAGTTCGACATTTTTAATCCTGTAGTTAAAGATACTTCAAAGAACAAGTGTAAAATAGTGTGTGTTACGAAATTTGTACCAGGCAATCACTATTATCCTTAACCAACTGTGGGCGCCAAACTGTTTACCCTAAAACGGATAACAATTGAATTTATATTGTGGTTTTAAGGACACGTGATCTTACTTGGTACAAACTGAGAAAAATGCAATATTGATATTAAAATTAACTAAAAACGGGAATAAAGGAAACCAAATGAGATATGCAGCTTTAGCCCTCGAGGTAGATTACCCTCAAACCAAATGAATGAGCAAAATGATATACGAAGTAAATAAAAGAATATTGAGAGCTTAGAGAGCTTAGAGAATGATATATTCCTTTGAATTGTGTGAATATGATGCGTTTTACAAATGATCAGACCCCCTTTATACAGCATGGGAGTCCTACCTTTGATACAATTCTAAATAAAGTAAGAAATCTCATGATTAGCTAATTAATCAGACTCTTCTTGATACGTGCCGAGATTTCCACCGTGACCCTTGCCCGATTGCGAATATTTCGACTGTCCGTTATTTGGCTCGATGAGCTTCTCTCGATCTTTCTCGAATTTTATCCCACTCGACCTCGATCTTGGATGATCTCGATCTCGATCTGTCAAGACCCAAAACTCGACCAGTCGTGATGGCGCCTATCGTGGAACTAGGCCACCCTCTACTCAAAATCTAACACCGCAAAAGTATTTTTGAACAATAAACACAAAAGCAACAATTCAATAAGGAACATTTTTTAAAACAAAATAAAATCAAATTTCGATACAACTGCCCAAAACCGGGGTGTCACTGAGTGCATGAGCGTCTAGAGGAGAACATAGTCTACTACAATGTTTAAAGAAACAAACTGAAATACATCTGGAGATAGAGATGGAGAGTGAAGGCCTGCGAACACCGTGCATATACATTGATAGTCTCCTAAAGCCTGAACCCTTGATCAGCGACTGCCACTGGGACCAAAAGTGCCTGAATCTGCACACAAGGTGCGGGGGGTAACGTGAGTACACCAACTCAATAAGTAACGAGTCCAAACTATGGACTGAAAGGTAGTGACGAACTCAACTGCAACAGAAATAATAGAAATATATGTGCAAAAACGTAGGCATGCTTTCAATTTAATAGACAGCTGAAATAGTAAGATAGAACATATACGAACAAGATAAAGAATGGAACTCTGCTACATGTACATGCCAATGCACATACTGTATGTGATGCACGATGTTGAATATCTCATGTGCTCACACTCTCAATGCTCGTCCACTTAATATTGTATATGGCCATACGGCCTAGGGAAGATCCATCCCGGATTATATACATCTCTGACAACAGTCACTCAGTACTGAGGAAGGCCAATCCGGCCCTACGGAGAAGATCCATCTCTAGGTAATAATTATAACCTCACAACCATTCGGTACTGTATATGGCTCACACGGACCAGGGAAGATCCATCCCGGAATATATACATCACTGACCATCGGTCTCCAGTACCGAGGACATAGGCCAATCCAGCCTCATGGAGAAGATCCATCTCCAATAATAATATCAACAGCGCTCACTGGAGGTGTGTACAGACTCCGGAGGGGCTCCTTCAGCCCAAGCGTTATCACAAATCAATATAACGGCTGCGGCGTGCAGCCCTATCCCATAACTGTCACTCATAATCAGGCTCTCAACCTCACTCAGTCATCACTCTCCAGTCTCACCCACGGGCTCACAATGCCATGAAAATCTAGCCCGGAACATTGATATGATGTGCCAATAAATAACAACTGAGACTGAGATATGATATGAAATGCAAGAATATGACTGAGTACAGAATATCAATGAATCAGTGGGATGACAGCAAGAAACGACCACTAGGGGTCCCAACAGTATAGGCGTAAATCCCTAACATGATGCCTAGCATGTTTTACAGCTCATTTACTTTATCACATAATGGAAACACGGATATCAACAAGAAAGAGTCATTAAACGGTGCCATGGAATGAACCAAGTCCCGATTCTCATGGTGCACTCTCGTCACTTGGCATGTGCGTCACCTCAATACTATCTACATAACACGTAGTTCGGGGTTTTGAACCCTTAGAACCAAGTTTGAAAGCGTTACTTACCTCAAATCGAGTAAAATCCTACTCCGCAATGCTTTTGCCTCTCCAATCAGCCTCCAAACATCCCGGATATAGCCATAAGCAACACAATATGATCAATATAGGCTAAAGGAACCATTTCCTCAAGAAAAACTACTAAATTAGAATCAAAATCCGCGATCGGCTCAAACCCGGCCCCCAGGCCCACGTCTCGAAATCCGACAAAAGTCACAAAACCCGAAAGCTCATTCACTTACGAGTCTAACCAAACCAAATTCATCAATATACGACATCATTTTCCCTTCCAAAACCCCACAATTCAATCTCCAAATTCCCAAGCCCTAACCCCCAATTTTCACTTCAAAACCTTACTAATTAAGTGGGAAATCAACGGGAAAACACCATTGCTAAGGATAGTTAGGCTCAAGAAACTTACCTCAGTGATAAACCTCGAATTCCCCTTAAAGAAAACTCTTCAAAATCTCCAAAACCCGTGTTCAAAAATGTGAAAACGAGAAGAATTCCCGAAGTCCTCTATTTATACTTTTTGCACAGCAAATCCGCACCTGCGATACAAATTGCGCATCTGCGGACCAAGCTTTGCTTCTGCAAAAAATCACTTATAATCCAGCCTTCGCTTCTGCGATCTGTCGACCGCATCTGCGGTCATCGCAGGTGCGGAACCCCATTGCACCTGCGGTCCAAACACGCACCTGCGCCCCATAATCCGCTTCTGTGACCATCGCAGGTGCGGGAACTTCATCTCACCTGCGCCTTCTGCCCAACTCCTCCAATATCGCATCTGCGATCTCCCGCTCGCTTCTGCGGGCTCGCACCTGCGATGAGACATCCGCAGGTGCGATTATGACAGCTGAGTTCAACTTCGGCAATTCTCCAATTTCCAAACTTGTTCCGTTAATCACCCGAAATCAAGCCGAGGCCCTCGGGACCTCAACCAAACATACCAACATATCCCACAACATCATATGAACTTAGTTAAATCATCAAATCACCTCAAACAACATCAAGAACACGAATTACACACTGATTCAAGCCTAATGAACTTCGAAACATCCAACTTCTACAAATAACGCCAAAACCTATCAAATCACATCCGAATGACCTCAAATTTTGCACACAAGTCAAAAATGACACCACAAACCTACTCCAACTTCCAAAAATCCATTCTGACCTCGATATCAAAATTTTCACTGCCGACCAAAATCGCCAAAATTCCAACTTTCGCCAATTCAAGCCTAATTCCACTGCGGACCTCCAAATCACATTCCAGACGCTCTCCTAAGTCCAAAATCACCTAACGGAACCATCAAAATTCAAATCCGAGGTCGTTTACACATAAGTCAACAACCGGTCAACTTTCCCAACTTAAACCTTCTCACAATAGACTAAGTGTCTCAACTCACTCCAAAATCACTCCGGACCCGAACCAACTAACTCGGTAAGTCAAAATATAGCTGAAGAACAAAAAAGAAGCAGGACATGGGGGAACAGGGCTATAACTCTCAAAACGACCGGCTGAGTCGTTACATCCTTCCCCTTTTAAACAAACATTTGTCCTCGAACGGGTCTAGAAACATACCTGGAGCCTCAAATAGGTGTAGGTATCTGCTCCGTATCTCTCGCTCGGTCTCCCAAGTAGCCTCCTCCACGAACTGACCTCTCCACTGCACTTTTCTTGAAGCTATATCTTTTGATCTCAACTTTCGGACCTGCCGCCCCAAAATAGCTACCAGCTCCACCTCATAAGTCAAATCACCATCTAACTGAATCGTGCTGAAATCCAAAACATGAGATGGATCGCCGATGTACTTCCGAAGCATAGAAACATTAAATACTGGATGCACACCCGACAAGCTAGGTGGCAAAGCAAGCTCATAGGCCACCTCCCCGATCATCCGAAGCACCTCAACGGCCCAACAAATCGAGGGCTCAACTTGCCCTTCTTCCCAAATCTCATAACACCCTTCATGGGTGAAACCTTCAGCAAAACCTTCTCCCCAACCATGTAAGACATATCACGGATCTTTCTGTCAGCATAACTCTTTTGTCTTGACTACGCCGTGCGAAGCCGCTCCTGAAACAATTTCACCTTATCCAACTCATCCTGAACTAAATCGGTGCCCAAAAGCCTAGCCTCACCCGGCTCAAACCAACCCACTGGAGATCTACACCGCCTCCCATATAAAGCCTCACACGGAGCCATCTGAATACTCGACTGATAACTGTTGTTGTAAGCAAACTTCGCGAGTGGCAAAAACTGGTCCCATGAACCCCCAAAATCAATGACACAAGCGCGTAGCATGTCCTCAAATATCTATATAGTGCGCTCGGACTGTCCGTCCATCTGAGGGTGACATGTTGTGCTTAACTCGACCTGAGTGCCCAACTCTAGTTGCACGGCCCTCCAAAACTGCGTGCCTCTGGCTGAGATGATAAAAACTGGCACCCCATGAATGCGAACAATCTCTCTGCTGTAAATCTCAGCCAATCGCTTTGAAGAATAGGTAGTGCTCATAGGAATGAAATGCGCGGACTTGGTCAGCCGATCCACAATCACCCAAATATCATCGAACTTCCTCGAAGTCCGTGGGAGCCCAATTACAAAATCCATGGTGATCCGCTCCCACTTCCACTCTGAAATCTGTATCGTCTGAAGCAAGCCACCCGGTCTCTGATGCTCATATTTCACCTGCTGACTATTGAGACACCGAGCTACAACCCAACTATATCTTTCAACCCAACTATATCTTTCTTCATCCTCCTCCACCAGTAGTGTTGTCTCAAATCCCGATATATCTTCGCGGCACCTGGATGGATGGAATACCGTGAGCTATGGGCCTTCTCTAGAATCAACTCTCGAAGCCCATCTACATTGGGCACACATATCCGGCCATGCATCCTCAATACCCCGTCATCACCAATAGTCACATCTCTGGCATCACCATGCTGAACCCTATCCTCGAGGACAAGCAAATGAGGGTCATCATACTGGCGTTCTCTGATGCGATCAAATAAGGAAGACCGAGAAACCACACAAGCTAAAACCCGACTAGTCTCTGAAATATCCAATCTCACAAATCGATTGGCCAAGGCCTGAACATCAACTGCAAGAGGTCTCTCCCCAACAGGTAAGGAATGCAAGACTACTCATACTCACTGCCTTCCCACTCAGGCATCGGCCACCATATTGGCCTTTCCTGGATGATACAAAATGGTAATATCATAGTCCTTTAGCAGCTCCAACCATCTCCGCTGCCCCAAATTGAGATCCTTCTAATTGAACAAATACTGGAGGCTACGATGATCAGTATACACCTCACAAGACATACCATAGAGATAGTGCCTCCAAATCTTCAACGCGTGAACCATGGCAGCCAACTCCAAATCATGAACATGGTAATTCTTCTCATGGGGCTTCAACTGGCGCAAAGCATAAGCAATCACTCTACCCTCTTACATCAAGACACACCCAATACCGATCCGAGAAGCATCACAATATAATATATAAGAACCAAAAGCTAATGGCAGAACTAACACTGGAGCTGTGGTCAGGGCAGTCTTGAGCTTCTGAAAGCTCGCCTCACACTCATCCGACCACCTGAAAGGAGCACCCTTTTGGGTTAATTTGGTCAAGGGCGATGCAATAGAAGAGAAACCCTGCACGAACTGGCAGTAATAACCCGCCAAACCAAGAAAGCTACAAATCTCTGTGGATGAGGACGGTCTGGGCCAACTCTGGACCGCCTCTATCTTCTTTGGATCTACCTGAATACCATCACTGGACACCACGTGTCCCAAGAATGCCACTGAACTGAACCAAAACTCACACTTGGAGAACTTAGCATAAAGTTTCTCCTCCCTTAACCGCTGCAACACAATCTGTAAATGCTAGGCATGCTCCTCCTGGCTACGAGAGTACACCAGGATATCATCAATGAATACGATAACAAACGAGTCAAATACCAAAGGTTCTATCAAGTGGAAAGGTGGTTGGTAAGCCTACTACTAATCATGCCAAGCAGGAATGGATACAAGCAAGGAAGAACAAATACCAACGGGATAATAGGGGTCACATAGTTGATAATAAACAAAGTAAGGAAGCTGACAAGGGTAAAGGGAAGGCCAAACTTGAGGAGGTAGCAACCAAGAACAAGTTTAATGCATTAGAGGTTGCGGAAGTTCATCAACCTATTCTACAAATTACTGAAGGCAAATGTGAGGATCATAGAAATGGTAAGGAGAAGGAACATGGGGAAAATCAATGAAAGAAGGTCTATGAGAAGGAAAAAGAAGGCACTACCGAAGCTTCAAGCCCTAATCCTACTAATACTAAACCAGCGGGAGAAAGTAATCAACAAGGACTTAAGCGTGTGAAGAAAGAAGCAGTGAAGAAAGTGTTGGAAGATCAGCATAATGGGAACTTAGCTAAGGCTATTCCTATTGTTCCTAGTGATCAAAGTACTGACGGAAAGGCTAATAAGGAATCCACAATCGACTGGGTTCATAGAAGGTTTGGAACTAGCAAAGAGGAGCTAAGGCAACTCAATGTGACTACAAACCAATCATGTCAAGGTATGTCGTCACAAACATTTGTAGATTCTGGACAGCTTGAGAACCTTGATGAGATAAACTCAACAAAGGCTATAGGGAGTGATGCAATTGAGGTAGAGGATGATCAAATAGGCACGACCAAGACAACAGGAGACAAAGTGAGGGACAACAGCCCACCTGGCGATAGGCTGGCAACGCCAGGCCTAAATCCAGGCTCCCCAGGCGTTAGGCTGGCGATGCGAGGCCTAAAGCCAGGTACCCCAGGCGTTAGGCTGGCGACGCCAGGCCTGGTGCCAGGGTCACCTGATGAAGCAACGATAGTTAATCCTGTCACTAGTGCAACTGGCAAGATTTTGGCATATGTAGATGGTGTTCCAGTGTATGCATTGGAGAACAAACTTGATGATAATGTCAAGGTTAGGGATGATACAGTAGGATCGGAGAATAACAGTGAAAAGAATGATGAGCACGCAATTGTTCCAAGAGCATCTGGGGAAATAGAGGAAGTGCCTATGGAATATGGCACTGATCAAATTATGCAGCTGCAGCTTAATGTTCCACTGAAGACTCCACTACAACATCTACATGATTTAGTTACACACAATGTGGCACCAATTGATGAAGACTTAATGAGACAAAATCCTATGGAGGATGAGGGAGATGATGAATCAACAGAAGAAAATTTCAAACAGGTGGCTAGGGATGGGGATCTATCACATACAGCTAGTGCTAAGGAGGCAAGAAAACAAAGAAGAATCGGAATAAAGAGTCACAACAACCTTTAAGAATTATGCCCAGGAGGGCAACTTCTCTATCTAAATGATGATCAAGACATTAATATGGAACATAAGGTCTGTGAATACACAGTAGGCCTTTCCTAGGGTGATCAACATGAATAGGGAGCATAACTTTTGTGTAGTTGCATTGATGGAACCTTTTCAAAAGAAGATATTCAATGATAGATATAGAAGAAGGTCGAATATAGAGACGGCTTATGCAAATATTAATGGGCAAATATGGTTGTTCTTTGATGCAGTGGTGGAATGGGAATTAGTGGAGGATACTGAGCAACAGGTGACTGTGAGAGTGCTTCACCATGACCTAGGGTAGCACATGATGATGACATTTGTTTATGCAAAATGCTCAGCAATTGAGAGGTTGGAATTGTGGGATCACTTGTATTACTTAGCAAGTGATATGAAATTGCCATGGTTGGTAGGAGGGGATTTCAATGTGATATTACATGAAGATGAGAAAATAGGAAGACTACCGGTACACCCGCCTGAATATGAGGATTTTGCATTTTGTGTAAATTCTTGTAGTTTGTTCGAGCAAAGATACAAAGGAAGTCCATTTACATGGTGGAATGGGAGATCCAATGCTGTGTGTATATTCAAAAGATTGGATAGGATATTTGTGAATTTTCCATTCCAGAACATGTTGCCATCTATTGAAGTTGAACATCTAATCAGAACTGGATCAGATCATGCACCATTGTTAATGACATGTGGGGAGCAGACCACCAATTTTGTCAAGCCTTTCAGGTTCTTGAACTTTTGGACTAAACATACTACATTTATGGATGTGGTGAGGCAGAATTGGGAAGTTGATTTCATAGGGGATCCGTTTTTGATGTTCAAGTAGAAGCTCAAGAGGGTGAAGGCAGCACTGTCAAAATGGAGTAGGGAAACATTTGGTGATATCTTCAAGAAATTGGCTATTTTGGAGGACACTGTTAGGATAAAAGAGATATTGTTTGAAGAAGAGCCTTCAATTGAAAACATGATTGTTCTTCAAAAGACACAATCTGAATTGAAGAAATACTTGAGTATTGAGGAGCAGTATTGGAAGCAAAAAGCTGGGATGACTTGGTTTGCTGAAGGAGATAGGAATACAAGTTTCTTTCACAATCATGTCAATGGCAAAAGAAAGAAATTACAACTGAAGAGGATCAAAAATGGAAGTGGGGTATGGATTGAAGACCATGAGCAATTGGCTACATCTGCAATGGACTTTTATCAAGAACAATTCACAAATGAAGGTGATGCATCTGACTTTTCCTTGCTCAATTGGTCACTATGGAACAGAATTTGGAACCTAGTAGATTGCCAACAATTGAAGAGGTAAGGACAGTAGTTTTTGAGCTTAGTGGGGAGAGTGCTAGTGGTCCAGATGGATTCACTGGCCTATTTTATCAAACATACTGGATGTTATTGGTGCTGATATACACAACATGGTGCTACACTTCTATGGAGGAGCTGCACTGCCTAAATCCATCACTCACACCAATCTAGTGTTGCTGCCTAAGAAACCTAGAGTTGAGACCTTTTCTGACTTAAGACCTATTAGCTTGAGCAACTTCATTAACAAGGTCTTGTCTAGAGTGTTACATGATAGATTGGAAATTTTTTTGCCTTCTCTAATATCTCCTAATCAATCCGGATTTGTGAAGGGTAGGAGTATATTTGAGAACATCTTATTGACTCAAGAAATTGTCACTGACATAAGGTTAAGGGGAAAGCCAGCTAATGTGGTGATCAAGCTTGATATGGCTAAGGCTTATGATAGGGTTTCATGGAAGTACTTATTGCATGTACTAAGGAAGATTGGATTTTCTGAGCACTTCATCAACATGATGTGGAACTTGATGTCAAATAATTGGTATTCAGTATTGATGAATGGGCAGTCATCAGGGTTCTTTAAGTCTACAAGGGGTGTGAAGCAAGGGGATCCTCTATCACCAGCGTTGTTCATTCTGTCAGCTGAGGTACTTTCCAGATCTTTGAATAAGCTATTTGAAGACAGGTCATTTGTGGGACTTGGAATGCCTAAGTGGTCTGATCCTTTAAACCACTTGGCATATGCTGATGATACTATAATCATTGCTTCTGCTCATCCTCCATCCTTGAGCAAGATTATGGCAGTGTTGGGGAACTATGAGAAGATATCAGGCCAGATGATCAACAAAGATAAGAGTTCATACTACATGTATTCCAGGATTTCTAATGGATTGTGTCAGGCGATTGGAGCTATTACAGGATTTGCAAAAGGTAAATTCCCCTTCACATATCTAGGGAATCCTGTTTTCTACACTAGAAGGAGGAAGGAATATTATGAAGATCTTATCAAGAAAGTAAAGACTAAATTGCATTCATGGAAAGGAAAGTTGCTGTCATTTGGAGGAAAGGCAACACTCATTACTAGTGTGTTGCAAAGTATGCCACTCCACATGTTATCAGTCAAGCATCCTCCAAAAAATGTCCTGGAACATCTTCATAAGATTTTTTCTAGATTCTTTTGGAGCACAAAGGAAGAAGGGAGAAGCAGACATTGGGCCTCATGAAAAAATCTTTGCCTTCCTAAAGAGGAAGGAGGTCTAGGTTTTAGGTCCTTACATGATGTGTCGAGGGCATTGTTTGCTAAACTATGGTGGAGGTTTAGGACCACAAAATCTTTGTGGTCTAATTTCATGTGGAATAAGTATTGTAAGAAGGAGATACCAACGGTGGTGCAGTTTAGAAGGGGGTCTAATGTTTGGAGAAAAATGCTAAATGCTAGGGAAGAAGTAGAACATGAGATCCTATGGGAATTGAAGAGTGGAACAACTAATATTTGGCATGAAAATTGGACTGGATTGGGTGCACTTTTATCATGTATTACCTGAGACTTTCCAATCAATGAAGATCTTCAGGACGTGGCAGAAATACGGCAAGGTGAAACATGGGATGATCAGCTGCTAGATCAAACCTTCAATGAGGAAATTGCAGAACATATAAGGCTAAATGTACATTATGAAGGCAGTGAGGGATACTGGGATAGGCCATACTGGATGCCAACTCCTTCAGGCAAGTTCAGTGTTAGCAGTGCTTGGCAAATATTAAGGCATAGAGCTGATCCTAATCAGGAATTCAAGTTAATGTGGATTAAAGGCTTACCATTTAAGATATCCTTCTTCTTGTGGAGATTGTGGAGGAAGAAAATAGCCACTGATGACATATGGAGGAGGCAAGGTCAAATGGTGATGTCTAGGTGTTGGTGTAGTCAGCAGCCCCAAGAGGAATCTATTGAGCATATATTTATCACAAGTCCTACTGCCTCTAATATATGGAACTTGTTCATGGGGGCTGCTGGAATTACTGTGCCACTGATTCAATTGAAGCAGTTTATAAGGCATTGGTGGTATGATCAATGTTGTCCAAAGTTAAAGCCATTGTTTCAAGCAGTACCGGCTATCATCACTTGGGAACTTTGGAAGAGAAGAAATGCAGGTAAACATGGGGGTTCAGTGTTGACAAATAGGGTGATTCATGAGATCAATAGGACATTGCATCAACTGGAAAGGGTGAGGTATGCTTGGATGCCTAATATTCCATTGTTATGGCCATACATAATTCAATATTTTGAAGGATATAAACCTATATTGATCACTACAAGAGTAACATGGCAGCGTCCTTTTCATGGTTGGTACAAATGCAATACTGATGGAGCCTAAAAAGGAAATCCTGGACCTAGCTCATTAGGCTTTTGTGTGAGGAATGATGAAGGTGATGTGGTGTATGCAAGGGCAGTAGACTTGGGAGTGACAACTAATGTGGTGGCTGAAGCTAAGGCTATTCTTCAAGGATTGGAATACTGTGTGGAGTATGATCTTCACCCTCTCATATTGGAGACTGATTCATTAGTGATGAAGAAAGTGATAGAAGGGGAATGGGATCCTCCTTGGGTAATTGCAAATGATATGAAGAAAATTAGAGAGATGAAGGGCAACTTCAATGTGATCTTTCAACATATGTTCAGAGAAGGCAACTCAGTGGCGGATTTTATAGCTAACATTATTTTCTCTTTTGCAGGTACATCTGAGTTTCACTCATCTCTGAACTTCCTAGTGCAGGGAGGAGGTTAATTAATTTAGACAAGTCTAAAACTCCTAGCCTTAGGGTTAGAATAACAAAAAGAAGAGCCCCAGACTGATGGCTTCACAGGATTGGAATCTGCACATACATGTTTGTTTCTTTTATGTCTCGTTCTGTATGTTATTAAGGTACTTTCCAGTGGTATTAGCATGGTCACATGCTCATTCTGGGGGTGCTTTGATAGTGTACAGGACCAATGGGATAAGCAGGTATTGGATGGTGCAATTTATTCTACTTCTAATATGTTCAAATATTAAGGAAAAGGTTGAATCTGTTATGTGGAACTTTTGGAGATTGTTGAATCATTTCTCAGTGGTATTAGCATGTCTTCATGCTCAATCTGAGGATGGTATAGCAATGTTTAGAATTGTTTCTACATTAAAGGTTTGGGAAGAGAAGGATCTGAGCTTACAAGAACATAAAATCACCCAGCTCCACAGGCCTGGCGGCGCCAGGCTAAAGCCTGATGATACCCTGGCGTTGCCAGCTTAAAGCCAGCCCTGGCCTGGCTTTTGCCTTGCAAAGCCTGCTTAAAGCCAGCCCCAGCCTGGCTTTTGCCTTCCAAAGCCTGCTTAAAGCCGGCCCCAGCCTGGCTTTTGCCTTGAAAAGCCTGCTTAAAGCCAGCCCAGCCTGGCTTTTTGCCTTGAAAAGCCTGCCTAAAGCCAGCCTCAAGACAGGTGTAGCCATGCTTTTTACATGATAATATTGAGGATCGACCACATGATTTATACTTGGATACAGTCAGTACACTGTATATGGAGATCATATTGTAGCAACACTAATGATTGGAAGACTATGCTGGCTTCAATTCTGTGGTGGAGATGTTTGGAATTAATTTTAGCCTATGGACTGGATACACTGGCGCCTGGTGAGAGCTTGGTAGGTGCTGCTCGGTATTTGCCAGTGGAAATTGGATTCACAAACACTGACAGGAGAAAGAAGCATTCAGCGGACGATGTTGTAATAGCTAGTTCATTAGACTTTAGCTTTTCTATCTTTTTAGTAACCAGTAGCTTCGTGCAACTTCTATTTTGGTTTGGACATCTTGTAAGCTTTGGACCCATTTTGGGATTTTATTTATATATTAGCCACTAGGCAGCCTGCCTAGTGGTATATCTGCTAAAAAAATCCGCAATCGGCTCAAACCCAGCCCCACGTCTCGAAATCCGACAAAAGTCATAAAACCCGAAAGCCCATTCACTCACGAGTCTAACCATACCAAATTCATCAAAATCCGACATCATTTTCCCTTCCAAAACCCCACAATTCACTGTCCAAATTCCCTAGCCCTAACCCCCAATTTTCACTTCAAAACCTCACTAATTAAGTGGGAAATAAACATGAAAACACCATTACTAAGGATAGTTAGGCTCAAGAAGCTTACCTCAGTGATAAACCTCGAATTCCCCTTCAAATATCTCTTCAAAATCTCCAAAACCCGTGTTCAAAAATGTGAAAATGAGAAGAATTCCCGAAGTCCTCTATTTATACTTTCTGAACAGCAAAACCGCGCACGCGGTACAAATTGCGCATCTGCGGGACCGCATCTGCGGACAAAGATCTGCTTCTATGGAAAATCACATAAAATCCAGCCTTCGCTTCTGCGATCAGTTGACCGAATTCGCGGTCATCACAGGTGCGAAACCCCATCGCACCTGCGGTCCAAACACGCACCTGCGCCCCATAATCCGCTTTTGCGACCATCACAGGTGCGGGAACTTCATTGCACCTGCGCCTTCTGCCCAGCTCCTCCAATCTCGCATCTGCGTTCTCCCGCTCGCTTCTGCGGGCTCGCACCTGCGATGAGACATCTGCAGGTGCGATTATGACAGCTGTGTTCAACTTCAGCAATTCTCCAATTTCCAAACTTGTTCCGTTAATCACCCGAAATCAACCCGAGGCCCTAGGGACCTCAACCAAACATACCAACATATCCCACAACATCATATGAACTTAGTCAAATCACCTCAAACAACATCAGGAACATGAATTACATACGGATTCAAGCCTAATGAACTTTGAAACATCCAACTTCTACAAACGACGCCAAAACTTATCAAATCACATCCGAATGACCTCAAATTTTGCACACAAGTCAAAAATGACACCATGAACCTACTTCAACTTCTGGAAATCCATTCCGACCTCGATATCAAAATTTCCACTGCCGACCAAAATCACCAAAATTCCAACTTTCGCCAATTCAAGCCTAATTCCACTACGGACCTCCAAAATCACTCCGGACCCGAACCAAATAACCCGGTAAGTCAAAATACAGTTGAAGAACACAAAAGAAGTAGGAAATGGGGAAACGGAGCTATAACTCTCGAAATGACCGGCCGGGTCGTTACACGATCGGTCCTTGAGTCATGAACTGGCAACCTAACTTCATGTCACGATACGATATGATATGGGATCGAACATTGGCTTGCCTCGTTCTAGGACGAGCCTGATTTTGACCGTATACAACAAGAATAATCTCAAAAGAGTAAAATATCTGATACAATCATAACATGGCCCGAACACGACCAAAATAGTACAACCCCCAAGAACTAGGTGGCACAAGTACACTAGCAACTACTGAATAAGTACAAGTCTGAATACATGAACAAAGTTTTCTGAAATTATAAAATAGACAAAAATTGGTAAAAGGACAAGAACCGGGTACTACAAAATGAACCCATGGAGTGCAGCTCACACTATGTCTCTAAGCGAATGACTAGGCTCAACAAGAGGCTCTACTAGTACCCACCTGAGGATCTGCACAAAAATATCTTAAGAAGCATAGTATAAGTACACCACAGTCGATACCCAGTAAGTATCAAGTCTAACCTCGAAGAAGTAGTGGCGAGGCTATAGGCATCAAGATACTTACAACATAAATATAAATAACAGAGCTTAGAACTGAAATAGTAAATAATCTCATGAATAATAAGTATCAAACATATCAATAGTCGAAAGGTACAAAGCATGCTTTTCTAATTCAAGAGATAATCATAACGCTGCTCAGATATAGTATTTAAAGATGGCATGATTCAATCAACAAAGTCGAGGCTCCCAACTAGCATATATAGATGACATGCAACAATTAGCATCTAAATGAATGCTTCTAAATGAGTCAAGGATATTGATGTATGCTCAAAACTCTATCTTACCATAACCGGTACACGATTCATGTACCACAATACACAATTCATGTATCACTGTAACCCGATGTAAATTTCATGTATCGGCCCGATACACAATCCATGTATCCACCACGCTCGTAGGACCCAAAGTAATATGGGTTATCACCAGACTCTAGAGGGACATATCCTTAGCCAAGCGCAAAAAGGCGCTTGATAGCTCACTTATAATTAAATATCCGTTCATCATGTTCTGTTTGCCATAACTGTAGTTCATCTGCTGACCTTAGCTTTCCTGCCACAAATCTCAATTCAAATCAAGTATCCATATTTAAAATATATGCATATGCCCAAGAATTAAAAGATAAAAGATGCATAAGGACCTAATAATAATCATGCCGATATGTGCCCATATAATTTCTATATGACTACGGATGATTCAAGCAAACATATCAAGAATAAGCTCTCATGCCTTCATAAATAATCATAAACCTAGGTATGATCTCTAAAATAGAGAAGAAAACGAACGTAGTTATATAAGCCAAATAAATCATGAATCGGGATGAGCACATAAACAAAATAAGTATTAAGTATCTCAATTCTACCCCGGTCATGATGTAAACTTGGTAAGTGTATATACACTCACCACACGGTATATACATCACTCCAATACCTTAAACACATAGCAATCAAGTCAAATCCTAGGGGTTTCCCTCTTAACAAGGTTAACCAAGAAATGGGTTTTCCTCTTAACAAGGTTAGCCAAAAGACATACCTCTATCTGGTAGCTAAAAATCAACCAAAAATGCCAAATCGTCAAAAATTCAACTCTAAATGTCTCGAATCTAGTCAAATACACCCCAATAATGTCAAATAAAGTTATAGGAATTAATTCCAGACAATAAAGCTTCAATCTTTATTCAATTTTCAAAAAGTTAACAAAAGTCTACCCGGTCCCACATGATCAAAACCCGAGTCAAATAGTAGATCCCGACTATCCAAAAACCTCAATTTTTACTCTCTTAAATTGTAAGAATACCCCCCAAATTTACCTCAAAATTCCATGCGTTTGGATGTTAACAATCCATGTAGATTCTTAAAATAATACAAAAAATGAGTAGAAATCACTTACTCCAAAGTCTTGTATGAAAATCTCCACGCGAAATCGTCCTTCTCCAAGTCTAGGGTTCAAAATATGAAAGAATGGGCTAATATCCCAAAATTCAACACTTAAAAGTACTGCCAAGGGGTAGTATTCACAAATGTGGCACGTGCCTCTGGTTTATGAAGAACAACAGCTTCTGCCTAGAAAATAACCCTTTGCGTTCGTGGAACATCCCTCGCGAATGTGAATACCAGCCTGCCTCCGCTACGCGATCGTGACATGTAACGACCTGACCAGTCATTTTGAGTTCTAGCATTTCGTTCTGTGATTTGAGATTTGAGTATTTCACGGCCCCAAATCCCACATCCAGAATCGTGACATAGTCTCTAAAACTAGGTAAGCCTAACACATGATGAGATTTAATAGAAATAAACAACATAGCTATTAAAATAAACTAATAAGTGACATAATAAAGCTGAAACTACTCAATAGTCATACATTTTCCAAAACCGATAGTACAGAGTCATAAGCTCTAATGAGAGTAAACTAGAAATCTTAATACAACACTATTTCGGAATAAAACTAACAGTATCAATGAAAGACAACAGTAGGTGACTCCGAGCCCTGCGAGCAGGATGGAAGGTATACCTTGAAATCTCCTCAATAACTCAACACAGCTAACTAATGTCCGGCACGCTCCGAGGTACCTGGATCTACACAAAAATATGCAGAAGCGTAGTATGAGTACACCACAATCTGTACCCTGTAAGTATCAAGACTAACCTCAATGGAGTGGTGACGAGGTAAGTCAAGACACTCACTAGAGAAAAAGAACATGTGCATAATATAAGTATAAAGCTAACAACGGAATACAAAATAAATAAATAAATAGCAAGAAAGAGTGAACATGAGATAAAACAGCAACATAATCAAAAACAATGTTAAATACAAGTGAAATAAATTGAGGAAAAGCAATAAAAGTTCAAATAATCAAGTCGTTCCAACACATAATTTACAACAAGAATCACTCCGAGGTACCACACCTCATAATCACAATTCACAAGTCACATATCACAAATCTTCCTTATAACGTCTCGTGAGCCTTACATTTATTTTAAAAATATTTTTTTTCCAAAATAGTTTCACTCGCTTTAGCCCCCTTATCTTTCCGCATGAGTTTCAAAAAGAAATAATTCCCCTTACTAGCAACACGCGCATTAAACCCCCTTATCTCGTTGCACGCGCATCAATATCACCACCCTTAAGTCGTCGCATGCGCATCTTATCACAATAAAATACTCAACTTGCGCCACACGTTCCCATATGCTACAATATTTCTAAAGAAAAACAATATCATTATCACAACAACGCATAGTCCACGGCTCAACAACAATTTATACAAGAGTTTCAACAACAACACAATGAAACATAAGAATAAACTCAACAATGAAAGATATTCCATGTAATAACAGCTTCAATTAAATGCATATAAGTAATCTAAGAGTCTAAACTGATCAATTTCCACATATAAGCTCGTGTACATACTCATCACTTCATGTACACGTCTTTCACATAATTCAAATAGTGCAATTAAACTAAATCCTACGAGGTAGTTCCACCACACAAAGTTAGGAAAGATACTTACCTTAAATAGGTCAAATCAACACTCAAAAAAAGATTTTCCTTTAAAGTTCGCCTTCGCACGGCTCAAATCAAGATAAATCAATTACGATAATTAAAGTTGAGATCTTTATACAATTCCCCAAAAGTCAACCGGGGGCTTGCCCGGTCAAAACCAGAGTCCAAGGGTTGATCTCGACTACCCATAACCCCACGACTCCATATATTTATTTGTTTTATAATCCAAGTCGAATTCGACTCTCAACTCTCAAATTTTTATTTTTCAAAATATAGTCAAAATCCCCGAAAAATTCTCTTCAACTTACATGGATTAGATATTAAATCTCTTAAAAAAATCATGTAGTATTATTAAAATTGAATCAAAATCACTTACCAAATAGTTGTGGGTGAAAATCCGTCCTCAAAATCGCCTCCTACCGAGTCTAGGGTTCTAAAATGTGATAAATGAAGCTAAGTCACGAAATCTCATTATTTTGTTCAGCTGCAGAAGACGCAAATGCGACCCTGCAAATGCGGAAAACACATCCCAAATGCGGCGCCTGAAAACCCAAGGAAATGTCTCAAATGCGACACTGACTTCGCAAATGCGAGGTCAACCCCTTTAGCAAATGCGGCCAAATGGTTGCAAATGTCAGATTCCCAGCCAAAAGCCAACCTTCGCAATTGTGATGTTAATGCTTGCAATTGCGGCAGCTGTAGCACCAGCACACTAGCAACCCGGAACAAGTTCAATCCAATCTGAAACACATCCAAAACTCACCCGAGCCCTCGGGGCTCCATACCAAACATGCACACAAGTATAAAAACATCATACAAACTCGCTTGCATGATCAAAAATACCAAAATAATATCCGAAATCACGAATCGAGCCTCAAAACACATGATATTTTACAATGAACTCAAGAATCGCTAAAAACACAACCATGCGTCCGATTCCTATCAAGCCAACTCAGAATGACACCAAACTTTACAAACAAGTTTCAAATACTAATTCCGACCTATTTGAAGTCTCCAAACTAAAATTTGAACCCGATAGCTATAAAGTCAACCTGCCGGTCAAACTTAAGGAATTTCTTAACTTTTAAATTGCCAACTTTTGTCAAAACAAGCCAAACTAACCTAGGAATCTCCAAATTTAAATATGAGCATATGCTTAAGTCTAAAATCACCACAAGAACCTATTGAAACCCTTAAAACACCGTTCCGGAGTCATTTTCAAAGAATTCAAACCTCGGTCAATATTTCAAACTTAAGCTTCTAAACCAAGAACCAAAGGATCCAAATCATTCTAAAGGTTCTCCAAAACCAAACTAACCATTCATGCAAGTCATAAACCACAAATATACATACGTAAAGCTTCAAAGGGAAAACATGGCTCAAATACACAAAACAAACGGCCAGTTCATTATATAGTGGATTCATATGGTGTATTATAACTTACGTGCATGGTTGATTTTCATTTTTGAGTAGTTCAGGATTAATTTAATAGAGTGATTCTCAATTTGGAAGCTTTAAGCTAGAAGAATTTACCAAAGTTTGATTTTTGATTAAACGACCTTGAAATCGGAATTTAATAGTATTAATAGGTTTGTATGGTTATTTTAGACTTAGGCGTATGTGTGGATTTGGATTTAGGCATTCCTAGAAGGTTTTGACTCAAGTTGTCGAAAGTTGGCAATCTGAAGAATTAGAGACTATATAGGTTTGATTGGGAGTTGACGTTGGTATTCTTGGACTCCTATTGCAGTTTTGAGGCCTTGAACAGGCTTATTGAGTTGATTGAAACTTGTGTGTAAAGTTTGAATGTTATCCAAAATATTTAAGTGTGATTCAAACATGCTAGGCGAATTTGAAGGCTTGAAAGTTAAGAGAAGGATTTTGATCTTCGATTCTTGGTTTTGATGTTATTTGTGGTAATTTGAGCATTTAGATAAATTGGCATAAGGTATTCAGACTTGTTGGTACGGTTTGATGGGGGCCCAAGGGGGCTTGGGTGTGTTTCTGATTGGCTTTGGACCATTTGAAAGTTGTTTGGCAGGTTTGGCACTGGTGTGTCGCACATGCGATGGTTTTTGCGTAGGTGCGAGGTTGCAGAAGCGCAGAGGTGGTCTCACCTTTGAGGAAGGACTGGGGGACTGGAAGTCCGCAGATATAAAGGATTTGCGCAGCTGTGCGTCCGCATGAATGATTATGTAAGCACAATCAGGTTGGCTCAGGGTTCTCGCAGATGCGAGGTCATTCCGCAGAAGCGGTGTTTCACTTGTGGTTGAGTATGTACATGTGCGAGGATGCTTGACAAGAGGGTTTCCAGTATTTTTTATTATTTTGAGTTTTGAAACCCGTTAAGAGGTGGTTTTGGAGAAAAGTTTTACTACTACTTTGTCGGTAAGTATTTTATACTTGAATTTGATTATCTATCTTAATTTTCCATGAATTTACACAACTTAATGGATTTTTTAAAGGAAATTTGGAGTTTTACCTTTTAAGAGAGTATATTTTGGGGATCTGAATACCTATTTGGACTCGATTTTGAATCTAATCACATATTTAGACTCAACAGGTTATAGGTCATCGAGTGTTGGTATTGGTTTCAGATTTCGGGCACCCGGGGCTGGGTTGACTATTGTTGATTTTCATAGAAATTCATCAAAGATCGAAGTTTTATGGATTGGATTGCTTCCTATAGCATTCTTTGACTTCCTTATTTGATGATTGACTTGGATTGCGTGATTGGAGGTCTAGGGCAAGGTTTTTACGCAATTTGAGGTTGAAGGCTATCCTGAATGAAGTAAGTAGCTTACCTAATCTTGTCGAGGGAATAGCCCTTAGGATATGACTTTGTTTGTCTAATTTAAATGTGTGAGAAGCGACATATATGCGAGGTGACTAGTGTCTATACAGGTGTTATATATGTTTCATGACTGCAGTAGTCTTTAGGCTGTAATATGCCTTAATTTGGATATTGTGCTTCGTGCTATCATGCTTTATATGTTTGTATAACTATGTGAACTCTACAAATCATCTAGAGATCATGTATAGGTGTTGATTCCATGTTTTAGCATGATATTTGCTATTGTGTGGCATATCCACCAGATTTGAACTATAGTTGTACACTTCGCACTTGCATACACCTTAGCATGCTGCTTTCCTCAGTCCATGAGTATGTGATTTGATATCCATTGATTGTATACATATATTCTTGTATATGCTTTATGTGTGATGGAGTGGATTAATAGCACATGAGTTATCCGTGCAGTTGTTGGAATCATGGATTTGAGTTGTCCATGCAACAGTTATGATTATGGTACGTGAGTTATCCATGTAGCGTTGGATAATGATCCATCCTCCTACAGTCGTCCTCTTATGTTTCTCCTTGATGGCGTAGATGCGAATTATGAAAAATTAGCCAGTGGTTGGATTTGTGTCTCTCCTCTATAAGCAAACTCCTTGGATGTTTACATGATTTTTACCGCGTATCTTCTCTATATGCTAGCTCCGAATTGTATACATGCCTTTTATGAATATCTTCTCTCTATGCTGCTTTACGGTACATATCTTCTCCATATGTCAGTTCGAGTAACTTGACTTGATTATATCTTCTCTATATGCAATTGTTGATGAATTATTGATACTTATATTCTCTATATGCACGATGTTGATAGTATTTGATATTTCATTCATATCGCTCCATATGAAATTCTTGACGAGTTAATTGCCATCAAATTTGTATCTTCTCTATATGCCGATTGTTAATTGGTTACAATGCTTGTGCTTATATTCTCTATGTGCACCGATGGCCTTATTTGGACTTCAGGCGTAGAATTCAATACTATTACTAGGCGTATATATATGTTAGTGAGCTATACAGGTTATGTAAAGTAAGTATCCTTGAACTGAGACCTCATCACTCTTCACCGAGGTTAGTCAGGATTCTTACTGGGTATATTGGGTCGGTTGCACTCATACTACACTTCTGCACCTTATGTGCAAATCTTGGAGTTGCGCTGATGAGGATAGTGGAGACTAGCATTGAGGATGTACCTGCATTCTAGATATAAGCTACCACTTGTTATTAATAGTTTAAAATTTGTACTTCGTTTACGTATATTCAAACATATATTGTATTTTCTTCGTACTAGCATTGAAAATCTAAATCTTAGTAGCTCATGACTTGTACTACCAGTTTTTGGAATGATGTATGAAATTTAATTATTTTACTCATTGATTATTGATGAATTTCATTCGAGTGGTGTTACTTGTTATTTGGCTTACCTAGCAGTTAGGTTAGGTTCCATCACGACTGGGTGCGATTTTGGATCGTGACAAGTTAGTATTAGAGCACTTGGTCCATAGGTTCTACAAGCCATGAGCAAGTGTCTAGTAGAGTCTTGCAGATCGGTATGATGACGTTCATAATTATCTTCAAGAGGCTACAGGGAATTTAGGAAACTTCACATTCCTTCTTTCCATATTGTGCGACAGTGATTCATCTTGAATGTATTCGATTTCTTACACTCACTCGTATATGAAGTTGAGCACTCGGTATCAGTTGTTTACATGCGGCTTATGATATCATGGATGAGGTGCGAGATATGTTTTCGTGTTCTTAAGTTTGGTCAGTCTAGAGGACTTCAGGCCAGGTTTAGACCGTAGCTTGGGCTCGGCATTTTCAGTTGTGTGAGTATGTACCTTTGGATTTTTATGTCTAGGAGTGGGATTGATGGCTTAGTGAGCTGCGATGTAGCTATGTGGTGAGTATTATGTGACTGAGGACTACGCTTAGATAGTAAGGATATGACGAGAAGGATTTTCTTGGGATGCAAAGGGCTATGGATACTTGATTTGTGTCTTGATGTGTTGCATAATTTTAAGATATAGATGTGCTCGTGGATCTTTTAGTTGTTCATTTGAGGAATGAAGTGAATTCTCATATCTTGTTGACGAGTGTAGACTCGAGAAGATTAATTAATTGCATAGTGGTTGTGACCATGGTAGGGTCATATAGAGATATCGGTTTGAGGCTAACCAGCTAGGTTATCTCATGCGAGAAGTTTTTAGGTTGTGTGATTCTTATGAGGCTTCTATGAAGAATTTTTTTCTATCCAATGGAATGTATGTACTCTAACTAGAGTTCGGATCGCTTGAGAAAGTTCGCACGACTATCACGAGGATGAGTATGCATTTGGAAGATGATTTAGAGTGTTTTATGTTACATGAGCTTATGAAGAATTCAGCTGAATAACAGTGCAAGATCATGGAAACTATGAAGGAAGAGTACTATGGGTTATTAGATGATGTGTTCTGTGGCCTCGAACCAAATGAGGGAGTCTACTATTGACCTTTAGATTGCATGGTCATGTGTTATATTAGTTCCTGGACTAAGGGACGCTTGTGGATTAGTTATGAATTGAAGAGGATGATTTCGAGGATGACTCGAGCAAGGAAATTTCTGGATGTATAATGTACTATACTTTACGTGTATATGGAAATTTTGAAATGATTCGAGTTTGATATTCGTTGTGGATGTAGTGTGCAAGGAAAAGGAATCGCTTGGTTGCTTCTTTTTTTATATTCATATGTGGGATCATAAGTCATTCGGTGCATATTGGTTGTGGATAGAGATCAGATCAAGGTGAATGATTCTCGAGAAGGTTCTAATGGGTTCAACATTCATTATGTGGTATTTAAGGTTTCGTGGATTTGTGCATGGCTAAGATCTAAGATTTGCATTAGATGGTGCCGAGAATTGCAGTATTACTATATCATTATTGATTCTATATTGTAGTATTAGAGAGATGAAAGAAACAAATTTGGATTCATAGAAAGTCTCTCCAGAGCGGGCATTTCGATGTGAGGTACTATTGGGTGCATGAGAGGGAATAAAGTAGTTTACGAGTCGTGGAACCACATGGTTTCATATTGGGATCACTTGGGAAGAGTTTTGATTGGGGTCCATAGTACGCTAGGGAAAGAGAAGTGTTATCTTGAAGGCAAGTCGAGAGGAATTTGAAGATGTGGGTCAGCTTAGCGGTGGTCTGGATCAGCATTGTAATAGAAATAATCGATTCTTTTTGCATGATAGAGTTTTACGGGTGCTTGTGGCAATACTTTTGGGTTTGTAAATCTACGTGACTTGGTTGATTTAGAGGGGTTCAGTTATGATGGTTTGGGTTATGTACTAATGGGTTTTGAAGAGTTGCGATGGTTTTGACCATGACTTGCGATTGATGTCTTCTAAATGCATGGGAAGTTTGTTGCGCGTTGTGATTCTCTCTTGGATTGAGTTAAGTGGAATGTTCTGGTTGATGGAGTATTTATTCTACTTGTGATTCAAAGTTTATAATTAGATTCTTGTATTTTCATATGATAGCATCTAACAAGGTTGTGGTTTAACATCGAAAGAAAGGTCATAGTTCTAGACAGGATGGAAGATTCCAGATCTTTAAAAGAATGTTAAACACTATCTGGTATCGCCTGAGAAGGGTGTGTTCTGTAAATGATGCATCGTGTTTTGACTTGGATGTTTGACTAGTACTACAAAGATTGCATGGTTGGTAACCATTGATGTTCAGGTTTCTACTCGACACGAAAGATTTATGGGAGTACTTCTCATGAGGTGACTCTGTAGGAGTGGCATATCAAAAATTTGAGCGGGAGAATTGGATATCAGTATGGAGATTCTTGTATTCTTGAGGTTTGAAGAATTGATGTCCTCAGAGGCAGACTATTCCTTGGTTACGGACTGTGAATATGTGTTAAAGGTTAGACAACTGATTGTATGTGTTATGGATAGGTCATTGTGGACTTTTGGAAGGTTATTTACCTATTCTAGGATGATCAGAATTGATTTGGGAGCCCGTTGGTAGGCCTAATGAAAATGTGTATTCTACATCGGATCGGGTTTGTCTACTCAGCATAATAGTTGCCGGAGGTGTGTCATTGTTTAGAGTTGATCTTATTCATGCCCTGATATGTTCCATATGCTACGATAGGTTGTGAGACTACTTGAGTGTTTACACACACGATGTGGTTCTGTTAAGGCTTTGTGGCAAATTTTGAGCGAGATGGCTCTTGGGGTGTGTCACGACCCAAAATCTCACATGTCGTGATGGCGCCTATCACAATACTAGGCAAGCCGATAATCACCAATAACTATGCATTTTTAATTAAAAACATAATGAAACAAGTTTAATAGTGAAAAAAAACCTCATACATAACTGATAAGAAATACAACGACTCAATACAAAATCCCCCAAAATCCGGATGTCACTGAGTACATGAGCTACTACATATCCATATAGTCAAAACTTCTAATACAACTATCTGGAAAGATATAACAGTGCTAAATAAAATGAAAAGAAGGAGAGTCGAGGTCTGCGGGACCCAAAGCAGCTACCTCAAAAGTCTCCAAGCAGGAAATGCTCCAAGTCTAGCAACCACCGTGCCCAGAAGTACCTGGATCTGCACACGATGTGCATAGTGTATTATGGGTACAACCGACCCAATGTACTCAATAAGTAACAGGACTAACCTTGGGATGAAAGTAATGATGAGCTCAGAAAGGTACAGTCCAAATCCAGATAATAGCGGTACAAATATGACAGGAAAATGATAGTAATAACTTAAAAAATCTCATAATCAGTTATACACAATACAGAAATGTAGACATGCTTTCAAGTTTTACAATTTAAGCTCAACACTTATAAAATATGCCAAGTATGACTAATATAAGGAATGTTACATCTCTATATCTATAGGTCAAATGTACATGTCACATGTAATGCATCACAATGATAACCTCATGTACTCACACTATCAGAGTACTCAATCTGACTGTCTCAAATCTCACTCATCACACTCAATCACTCAGCACTGCACAATACGTGCGCTCACTGCTGGTATGTCAGACTCCAGAGGCACAGATCCTGCCCAAGCGCTAATATAAAGCCAATATGACCTGCTGCGGCATGCAGCCCGATCCCATAATAATAGATAAAGCCTATAAGTCCTGTTGCGGCGTGCAGCCCGATCCACAACCTCCCTCACAACACAGCTCTCAGGCCCCAACTCAGTCATCAATCTCGCTGGTCTCTTGGGCTCACAAATCTCATTCCAATCAGCCCAAACAATGATACATGATGCAATAATAAATAGCAACAGAGACTGAGATATGACATGAAAATGATAGATGTGACTGAGTACATAATTACTATTTAAGCAAATACATCAACAGCAGAAATGACCCCAATGGGTCCCAACAGAATAAGCATATAGCTTATACATGATTTCTAACATGGATTTCAGCTCAATTACTCTAACACATAGGAATAACATGAATAGCAATAAGGTTTGATAACTACACAGTACCACAAAATTGACCGGATCACAATTACCATGATGCATGCCCACACGCCCGTCACCTAGTATGTGCGTCATCTCAACACCAACCACATAACACGTATTTTAGGGATTCATACCCTCAGAACCAAGTTTAGAAGTGTTACTTATCTTAAACCGCGCAAATCCCTACTCCAACAAGCCCTTGCCTCGTGAATCAGCCTCCGAACGAGTCGAATCTAGCCACAAATAACTTAATACAATCAATACAGGCTATAGGAGTCGATTCATACGATAAAGCTAAGTTCTTTAAACAAAGTCAAAAAGTCAACCCCGAGACCATGTGTGATGACCCGATAGGTCATCTCGTGTTTTGAATTCTATGATCCAAAGCCTTAAAAATCATGTTTAGGCCTTCCACGATTTGCGTGCGCAATTCGGGTGTCTTTACTGAAAGATTTTATGTTAAAAACTATTAAAAAAGAAATTTTGCCTAAAACTTTATTTGAGTTAACTTCGGTCAACATTTTGATAAATGGACCTGGATTGGTGTTTTGACGGTCCCGGTGGGTCCGTATCATGATTTGGGACTTGGACGTATGCCTGAAATCAAAATCGGAAGTCCCTAGCCCGAGATATCGGACTTTGTCAAAATTTGATAGTTAAAGGCTAAATGCATTTGAGATGTTTGACCAATGTTTGATTTTTTGGATATTGGGTCCGTGAACCGGTATAGGTCCAATACCATATTTATGACTTGTCTGTGAAATTTGGTGAGAAACGGAGTTGGTTTGACGTGATTCGGACGTCCGATTGAGAAATTAGAAGTTTCAAAGCTTTCTTGAAAATTTCATTTGATTTGGTGTTCAATTCGTAATTCTAGATGTTATTTTGGCAATTTGATCATGCGAGCAAGTTCGTATGATGTTCTTAGACTGGTGTGCACTTTTGGTTTTGAGCCCCGAGGGCTCGGGTGAGTTTCGGATAGGCTACGGAGTGAAATTTGGCTTGGAAAAACTGTTGGTGCATCTGATCTTGTTGTAGGCCTCTGATCTCGTATTTGCAATCTCTGAGGGGTTTGCATTTCCAAGCTTCTCATCGCAAATGCAAAGAGAAGCTGGGCCACTCAGGTTTCGCATTTGCGAAGACATGGGTCACATTTGCGATCCTCAAGTTCCGCATTTGTGAAGGTATCATAAGTGTGGGAGTTTCGCATTTGTAAAGATTTTCTCGCATTTGCGGAAGGTCGCATTTGCGACATCTCCAACTAGGTAAATATGACTTAGACGAGATTTTTCTCCCATTCTTCAAATTTTCAAAACCTAAAGCCTTAGAGGCGATTTTCCAAAGACTTCTTCTTCCCCAATCCGTTGGTAAGTGATTCTAACCTAGTTCCTTTCACTCTTTCACTACATTTCACAAGATTTCAACCTAAAATCTAAGGTTTCCATGGTGGAATTGGGGGTTTTCGGGTAGAAACTAGGGATTTGGAAAATTGGAAATTTAGACCTCAAATTGAGGTCGGATTCCAAAACCAATGATATATCCGGGCTCAGGGGTGAATGGGTAATCGGGTTTTGGTCCGAATTTCGAGTTTGGACCTAGCGGGCCCGGGTGTTGACTTTTGTTGACTTTTTCAAAAATGGCCTAAATTGAATTCTTTGCAATCGTGGGTTGTTCCTAAGCCTTAATTTTAATCGTTTGGTTGGTAATTTGCTAGATTCTATTGGTCCGGAGGCTTTTTCAAGGGAATAGCCGTGGTTGAGCTTTGATTTTGGCCGTTGGAGCGAGGTAAATGTCGTGGTTAACCTTGTCTTGAGGGATGTGGTCTTATTTGCCTATTTGCTACGTGTTTGAATGTTGGGTACAACGTATAGGTGAGGTGACGAGTACCTATGTGTTGTTGTCGGGTCATAGCATGCGAGTGGGTCTTATTCTTGCAATTGTTGCTTTCCGCGATCATATTATCCATGCTTAGACTAGTTAACCATTATGTTGATCGTTCTTATCATGTTTACAGACTTTGGTAACAACTGAGTATTGATTCAAAGTTGAGGTCGGTATTGTGGAACCAAATGTTGAAGTAAGACTTGTTCTTGTTATTTCTATCTCCCTGTTCTCATTGATCAATGCTTTATGGTGAGGGAGAGTGTTAATGCACGAAGGGTGATGTCGTGCCATATTGTGAGTGTTAATGCACGAAGGGTGATGCCGTGCCGTGCTATGAGTTTTAATGCACGAAGGGTGATACCGTGCCATGTTATGAGAGAGTTAATGCACGAAGGGTGATGTCGTGCCATTTTTATTGTTTCATATGGTGAGGTTGAGAGTAAAATCACGAAGGGTGATGTCGTGCACTTTCCTTTACTGTGTTTACTTGTTTCTGTCTGTTTAAGGTATATTGGTTGATCAAGTTCTTATTACTGCTGTGATTCCAGTACGTGGGGTCGGTTGTACTGATACTGCACTCTGCACTTCTTATGTAGATTTTGGTATTGGTCCCAGTTGATCGAGAGGTATAGCAGCTCGTACCGGACCACCGGAGACTCAAGGTAGATCTGTCGGTGTTCACAGACCTTGAAGTCCACGTCTATCTCTTCTGTTTTACTGTTTCTTTCGTTCAAACAGTTGTATTTCTTTCAGACTTTTACTTGTAGTAAATCCTAGAATGTTCGTAAATCTGTGATACCAGATCTAGGTAGTGGTAAATGATGAAGTTATTATATTATTCCGCACTCGTTGTATTTCACTTTAGCTTATTTACTGTTATTTATTGAATTGAATAAGGTTTGACTTGATAATTTTCTAACATTGGCTTGCCTAGCAAGTGGAATTTTAGGCACCATCACGGTCCCGACGGTGGGAATCGGAATCCAACAAAACTTACAAAATCCGAACACCCATTCAATAACGAGTCCAACCATATAAAAATTATTCAATTTCGATCTCAACTCGACCTTCAAATCCTCAAATTATAGTCTATGAAGTTTCACAAATTTTTCCCAATTTCTCCAACCCAAAACACTAATTAAATGGTAAAAAAAATTATAGATTCATGTATAACAACCAAACCAAGTTAGAATCACTAACCCCAGTCAACTCCTTGAAAATCCCTTAAAGAATCGCCCAAATCCGTGGTCTCTAGCGTAAAATATGAAAAATGGGTTCAAACCCTCGATTTGAAATTTTAAAGACTGCTGTACAGAGGTTCCTCTTCGCTATCGCGGAAAGTCCCTCGCAATCGCGAAGAACAAAAATGCTGCCCTCAAAAAATGACCTACGCGGACGCACTCCATAGGTCGCGAACGCAGTGAGTAAAAGCCCCAAAGCTACGCGATCGCGGACAAACACATGCGATCTCATAGAGCAACGCGTCTGACATTCCAGGCCTCCTCTTCCTTCATTGCGAACGTGGCACCACTCACGCGTTCGCGAAGCTGTAATTCCCCAAGCTTCACGATCATAGTCCAATCCTCGCGAACGCTTAGAACAACTTCACACCTGCCAGACTTAAACCTTCGCGATCGCGATCCTCTTCACGCGATCGCATAAGAGGAAACCAGATACCTGAAACATCAGCAATAACACAAGTCCAAAACTGAAGCCGAACTTGATTCGAATCACACCCGAGGCCCCTGGGACCCCATCCAAACACACCAACAAGTCCTAAAACATGATACAAACTAAATCGAGACATCAAATCACATCAAACAACATCAAAAAACACGAATCGCACCCCAATTAAATCCTAATGAAACTAATGAATTTCCAACTTCTACAATCGATGCCGAAACCTATCAAACCAACTCTGATTGACCTCAAAATTTGCACACAAATCATAAATGAAACAACGTACCTATTCCAACTTTCAGAACGAGAACACGAGCTCAGTAACCACAAAGTTAACTCTCGGTCAAACTTTTCAACTCTCCAAACTTCAACTTTTTCCAACTTTCACCAATTCAAGCCAAAAATACCTAAGGACCTCCAAATCAATATCCGGACACACTCGTAAGTCCAGAATCACCATAAAGAGCTATCAGAACCACCAAAACTCCATTCCGGAGTCATTTACACACAAGTCAATATCCAGTCAACTCTTTCAACTTAGGCTTACAACCTTAGGACTAAGTGTCCCAATCCATTCCGAAACATCCCCGGAATCAAACCAACTACCCCAGCAAGTCACATAACAAAAAATGAGTATAGAATAAGCAATAAATGAGGAAACGGGGCTACAATACTCAAAACGACCGGCAAGGTCGTTATAGGGTGTTTTCTTATTGTACCTTAGTCGTGATTTTCCTTTTTGTGGTATATAGTGCTATCTGTTTCTCCGTGGTTGTGGTCATGCACTTCTAGTGTTTTCTGTTGATACACATGTGTTTGTCGATTGTGAGCATTATGGCTCGATATGTATTCCATGTGGATTAGTATGTTTTGATCGGGTTATGCGCCACATCGGAGTTATGTTAGGATATGGTCATTTGTGATTATTTTGTGTGTCTTGATTTTCCCTTGTGGTTTGGGATAATAGCATTGTGCGTTGGTGGTTTTATCTACCAAACTTGTTGGATATTTCTCTTATTTGGTTCTCTTTCCATCCTATGTTATATTCGAGTTGTTGTTGGGTGCACCGATTGTGTCGTATGTGGCTAGGTGGCATTTGGTGTGGCCTATCAATCGAGTATCTCGTACTGGGTGAGATGAAGTTACTGGACTTGAAATTAGTGCAATCGGATTTGGATAAGGTATGTTTGGATAAGAATGTCATTAGTCAGCTCTGAATTTGGCAATGATCCTTGTCATGCGAGAGAGCCCCATGACTTGTTGATCTGGTGGGTATTGCTCCCACATGCACATGAAAGTATACGTGGTCAACAAGCAATATAATGATGAGTAAAGTGTCGAACCCGCAGAGACTTGTATTTAAGTACCTACTAATTTCACTCAAATTGTTATTCAGTTAAGTCAATCAAGGTTGAGTTGTGCGATTTATAGCTAAGTATTAAATGTAACAATTAACTAATTTAGCAAGCAGAAAGTAGTTGTGTTGAGTAATCAATAGAGATAAACATTCCAGGATTGCGATTGATTCACCAATTCTATTGTGTTCTAGCCCTTTTTTTCCACAGTGCTTCTGGGTGGCTCCTACACATAAAAATACCACAAGTTAGCATAAATCATTACAATACACATACAGATCTACGAAATTCAAGTAAAATGTGAAGCGGCATGCATATAATTACACATATTTTAAGCCAAATATCAACACCCCACACTTAGTCTCTTGCTCACCCTCGTGAAGTGTAACTCCTTACAACACCCCCAACTACTTTACACATTAATTATGGAGAAGCAATTCATCTTCACTCATACACTCACCCTTGACTATGGTTGATGCCGGAAATTAAGTATAAGCATACGAACTCACACTCTTCCCATTCTCAGCATGCCAAAGTATAAGCGTTTCAATTCAAACAACCTACTCATAATCACCTTGCCTCAAAAGCAGACTCGTTACCGCTAAACATCCTCAACTCGCGCACTCACCCAACAAGAGAAGTTAACAATATAACCTATCCGTCATGAGACCTTATGCCCTCACCAATAAACAAGAGAGTGAATATAAAGATAGTCCACACATTCAAGTATGACTTTGAACAAAATTTAAGGACATCAAATAATTGAACATAAGTCACTCACTCTCGCGAAGTTTATGTGCACCCCGTGGTCGTACCATAGGCTTGCTTGTAGTGTATATCTACTTATCTAAGCTAGCCAAGTCTAGAATCAATTAGATCTTTCCAGATTTTAATATAGGCTAAGGGACAGGTAGGATAAATTTGGATATTAGTGACTAACCCTCCTAAGCACTTTAATACACTACACTCAATATTAAAGCACATATTATTCTCAACCAATTCACCTTGCAACAAAACCATACACAACTTAGACCTTTTTGTTTAAGCACTTATAGATCTCCACTAGCACAGATTAAGAAGATTAGGAGGTGTGGTTTTCCCTTTTTGGCATATCAACATTTTTCTCAATTCTCCCTTTGTATTTTGCTTCTTTTTTTTCTTTAATATACACACTCCTTACATTAAAATTTTCGACTAGTGGTCTTTCATAACTTAGTGTACCTTTTGGGTGCTTCCATGGTTCCACTCAAAAGCTACTTCCCATGATCTCACCTTACTTCTTTTAGCGACTAAGTGCCTTCGGAGGTAAAGGTTCAACAAGCTTAAGTTAAGAGCAAAAAATGGTGATACGACTTGTAATATGGGTGCCAAGAAAAGGTCTAGATGCTCAAATGGTCTAACAACGGAAAATTTTATTTGTTAAGTGACAAGTACATCCATGATCAAGCAAAAAAATGCCTACGTCATCACCTAGACTAGCACACTTAATGATTTCGCGTTGATTAACACACGGGACAAGTTCTAGACTACACAGGATAGCACAGAATATCACGGATCCTCACACGTACATACATTGCACATGACTCAATCAAGACGATTCTGTTCAACTTGACTCTCAAGTCAAGCAAGTATACATAATTGAGAAATTTAAGAAACAATGCACTAGATGTCATACGAGCCAAGCAACTGAGATGAGGCATCATAAAGCAGGCTATTCTTCGTTTTTGTTTTCACTAAAGCATCAAATTTCAAACCAAATACACATGAAGATAGATGCCATAGCCTAAATGTGCCAGCATCAAACATGTGAAAAGGTGTCTAGAGCAACTCAGTTGTCCCTCCTATCTTAATCCTAAAAAGATTAAAATACCCTGTTCAAATTACACCCCTTGAAAAAGAACTAGTGCCCAAAGAAAAACAAAGGGAATTACTACTTAACTACCACTAAGAAAAACAAAAGAATTTTTTTAGGTGTTTCGTTTTTAATCGGGCCTTAGTCCCTCAAGAAAGCTGGCCAAGAGATCCATCGCCGGAAAGGTCCAAATTTTTCTTAATTTTTTCTCTTTTTTTTCATTTTTTTCTATATTTGTCTACTAAATCTAACACTAGACTACTACTAAACTATGAGTTATGACTACTTAAAAACAACAACGTATATGCAATGACAATATACAAAAAGTTATTCCCCCACCCTACACTCATTGCATGCATAGTCCTCGATGCATATAAAATATCAAAACAAAGTAGGGTGGAAAGAAAAACTCTGTGATAATCCGACCCCTCTGGGTCATACTCACATCTCTCATTATTAGGCTACACACCAGCCAAAGCTCCATCCTTTTCTTCATCAGCATCAAGCGACACCAATGCCATCGACTCAGTAACCCCATCATCAGTAGCAGCCCCGTCATCTGACCCAACAACCGTGTTCTCATCTTTAGATGGGTGAATGGGACTGCCAGGCGCGATGCCCAACATCTCCTTTGTAGCACCAGACAAAGGGTACTCAATGTTCACCTCATATTCTGCTTGGGAGAGAGTGATAAAAATTGGGTTGCCTCCCAACAAGCGCCTGATTTAATGTCACGGCACGACGCATGGCCTCGCATGCTCATTGGCGAGTAGCACTTTTGTCTTCTGATGATCAATTAAACCTCCCCAATAGTTCTTGACCCTATGCCAATTCACCAAAAATTGCCTTTCTCCATTTAAAGAGTGCAACTCGATTACACCATATGGGGTGACTTTCACCGCCACAAACCGACCTGACCTCCTTGACTTTAACTTCCCAGGGAACAGCGTGAGCCCTGGAATTGAATAATAATAATACCTTTTGTCCTGGTTCAAAGTGACGGGTTTTGATACGCATGTCATGCCATCTCTTGGTTTCTCCTTGTAAAGCTTGGCATTTTTATAAGCATACAACCTAAACTCGTTTAACTCATTCAACTATAAGAGCATCCTCTCGCCGCAGCTACCAAGTCCATATTCAACTTCATGACTGCCCAATACGCCTTATGGTCAAGTTCAACTAGCAAGTGACATGCTTTCCCATACACAAGCTTGTACGGAGATGCTCCAATTGGCGTTTTGTATGAAGTTCTATATGCCTATAAGGCATCATCTAACTTTGCTGCCACATCCTTCATGTTCACACTCACTATTTTCTCTATTATTTGCTTTATTTCTCTGTTTGACACTTCAGCTTGTCCACTTGTTTGTGGATGGTATGCAGTGGACACTTTATGGTGGACCCCATATTTGGCTAGAAGGTTATTTAGCAACAGATAGCAAAAATATGTTCCTTCATCACTAATCAAAGCACGTGGAGTCCCAAACCTTGAAAATATGTTCTTTTTCACAAAAGTAGCTACCGCCTTGGAGTCATTGGTTAGCAATGCAACCGCCTCCACCCATTTGGAAACGTAGTCCACCGCGAGCAATATGTACTTGTTCCCTCTTGACAATGGGAATGGACGCATGAAATCTATGCCCCACACATCAAAGATCTCCACCTCCAGGATATTATTCAAAGGCATCTCATGCCTCTCATGATTGTTCTTGTTATCTGGCTCTGGTCACACTTCTTAACAAATGCATTGGCGTCTTTCAATAATGTTGGCCGATAGAACCCCTACTGCAACACCTTCCAGCCATCCTATTGCCTCCATGATGGCCCCCATAAGGTGAGGCATGGAAATCATACAACAGTTGTTCCACCTCTTTTTTTAGGAATGCACCTCCTCATAAGCTGAGCAACGTAGTGTCTGTACAAGAATGGCTCATCCCAGTAGTAAAAATTCACATCATGCAGGAACCTCTTCCTAGCCGCAAACTGGATTTCAGGAGGGAGAACTCCATTCACTAGGTAGTTCATATAATTCCAGTACCATAAGGCAAGGTCATGTGTGATGGAAAAAGCTGCTCATCAGGGAATGTCTCCTTAATTTGTCCACCTTTCTCCACGTGCTCATGATTTTCCAGCCGAGACAGGTGGTTGACCACTTTGTTTTCTGTGCCCTTTCGATCTCGTATTTCTACATTAAATTACTGCAACAATAAATCCAGAGCATCGATCTAGATTTTGGATTCTTTTTTCGAGAATAGATACCTGATTGCCGCAAGATCGGTATGGACTGTGACTTTCGTTCCCGCCAAATAGGCTTGAAATTTCACGAATGGCCACACAACTTCCAATAACTCCTTCTCAGTGGTGTTGTAATACAATTCTGCATCATCAAGAGTCTTACTCGCATAGTATATATAGTAAAACATCTTGTCCTTTATCTAGCCCAACACTACTCCATTAGCATGGTCACTTGCATCACACATAAGTTCAAACTGCAAAGACAAATCTGGTGCCGCAAAATTGGTGCAACTACCAATTTCTCTTTGAGCTCATCAAACACCTTCAGACAGGCCTCATCAAATTTGAATGTCACATCCTTTTCGAGCAACCTGCACAATGGAGTAGCAATTTTAGAGAAATCTTTAATATAAAAACATGTGTGTCCCAAGAAACTCCGGACACCCTTCACAAAAATGGGTGGTGGAAATTTTGCAACTACCTCCACTTTCTCCTTATCAACTTTAATGCTGCTCCTTGAGACTCTGTGGCCCAAAACGATGCCTTCTTGCACAATGAAGTGGCACTTCTCCCAATTCAGCACCAAATTCGTTTCTTCACATTGTGCCAACACCTTGGCCAAATTTCTCAAACAATCATCATTGGAAGACCCAAAGACTGAAAAGTCATCCATGAAGACTTCTATGAATTTTTGTACCATATCGATGAAAATGGCCATCATGCACCTTTAAAAAGTGGCTGGTGCATTGCAAAGACCAAATGGCATTCACTTAAAAGAAAAAGTACCATAAGGGCATGTGAAAGTCGTTTTCTCTTGATCTGTTAGGGCTATAAAAATATGATACCCCGAATATCCATTAAGGAAGCAGTAGTAATCATTCCAGCCAACCTGTCCAACATCTGGTCAATGAATGGAAGGGGGAAGTGATTCTTCCATGTTGCTTTGTTGAGCCTTATATAATCAATGCATACTCTCCACACCATCACGGTGCAAGTAGGAATTAGCTCATTTTTCTTATTCGCTACAGGCACACATTTCACTAGACTTACCTATTTGCTATCAGAAATAGGGAAGATGATACCTGCATCAAGCCACTTAATTACTTCCTTCTTCATGACATCCTTCATAATGGGATTCAACCTTCTTTGTTGCTCAACACTTGGGTGGTGTCAATCTTCCATAAAAAATTTATGCATGCAAAACAATGGACCGATTCCCTTAATATCAGCAATTGTCCACCCAATAGCTCTGTCTTGCTCACGAAGCACTCTTAGCAGCTTTTATTCTTGCAAAGTAGTCAAGCTAGATGAGATAATCACCGGAAATGTTTTAGCACTTCCCAAGTAGGCATAGCAGATGTGCGCTAGTAGAGGCTTGAGTTCAAGTTTTGGAGCTTCTTCAATAGACGGCTTCCTTAAGAGGAGCCAATGTCACTGGTCGATCTAACTCCTCAAATATTCCAAGACCATGAACATACTTGTATGACATGTTAAGGACTCGCTCAATCTCTTCCACCAACTCGTCTTCACTTTCTTCTTTATCCCCCAATAAAGCTCGTTCAAGGGGGTCTGTCGGGCTCATATAAGGCATCACGGAGGTCACATCATTTTCCACCACAGAAATCATGGATAGCTCTTCATAATGGAGTGCAATTTGAGTGCTTTATAAACATTGAAAACCTCTACTCGATCACCCAAAATTATTGTCATTTTCCCTTCACAAACATCAATAATTGCTCGGCCTGTGGCTAGAAATGGACGCCCCAAAATAAATAGGACTTCCTGACCCGGCTCATAGTCCAAGATAATGAAATTAGCAGGAAATATGAAAGAACCCACTTGGACTAATACATTTCCAATCACCCCTTCTGGACTAGTAAAGGATCAATCAACCAATTATGATATCACTGTAGTAGTTCGCGTCTCATCCAATCCCAATTGCTTGAACACAGATAGAGGCATCAAATTGATGCTCGCTCCAAGTTCACACAAGGCTCTCCTGACCGTGTGCTTACCAATCGAGATTTGAATAGTGAAACTCCCTAGATCCTTCAATTTCTGAGGTAGCTTGCTTTGAATTTGTGAACTACATTCTTCCGTGAGGGCCACAGTCTCGAACTCGGCTAACCTTATTTTATTTTCCACGATGTATTTGATTTTTTTTGCATATTTGGGCACTTCCTGGAAGATGTCTACCAACGGGATATTGATTTGTACTTGCTTCAAAATGTCCAGGAATTTTTTATAGGCATCATTGTCCTTCACTTTCTGTAATCTTTGCGAGAAAGGGGGTAGTTGCTTAGCCACTGTAGGTGATAGTGGTTTTGCCACCCCCTCCTTAGATGGGATTTCTGCTACAATCTCTTTTGGTACCTCATCTTCCACATTGAGAGGTTTTTCAGCAAAAGTGACTTGTTTTCTCTTTTTGGAGGGAACTTCCACCAACACTCTTCCATTTTGCAATGTCACAGCATTAACATGAGCTTTAGGATTTGCTTTGGTGTCACTTGGAAGGGCCCCATCTGGCCACATATTTTGGGCACTAGCAAGTTGCCCCATTTGTCGCTCCAAATTTTGAATGACTGCTGAGTGGGCTGCTGCTTGGGCCTGATGATCAGCCATTATCTTCTTTAGCATCCTCTCAATATTGCTCATTGTATATATCAGTTATTCAGCTTATAGTGGTCTATAATGCTATTAAGGAGCTTGGGCCTGTATTGATTCTGAGTACCTTGTTTCCCACCCCATGAAATGTTTGGGTGTTCCTCCAGTTCGAATTTTAGGTGTTCCCATACTGAGTTGCCTGGCCTTTATTTGCATTACCCACAAAGCGTGCTGACTCTGGATTTGCTGGGCATAGATCACTTGTGTGACCCTCTCCACAAACTTCACAAAATGCCTGAACTTTTTACACTGGTTGAACTTGTTGCTTACTAAGAACCATGGCCATCTTATTGAATTGGTTGGACAATGTAGCAACCTGCGCATATATTACATAAACAAAATGTAACTCAAGGACCCCTGCAGTTTGTGCTGCCCATTTCCCCTTGCCAATTAGGATTACTTTTGGAGAATTTGTTTAATAATGTATAAATCTCATTAAAGCTTTTCTCCAATACCTAACCACCGGCTGCAACATCTACCATGATCTTAGTCTCTGGGAGTAGCCCTTCTATGAAGGTATGAGCCAACACTTCATTAGTTTGATTATGATGAGGACAATCTCGAAACAATCCCTTGAAGCTCTCCCAAATAAAATATAAGGACTCACCCTTCATCTATTTAAAAGCGACTATCTCACTTTTGATCTTTGCACTTTTGCCGGAAGGGAAGAACCGTGCCAAGAATTTACGAGCCAAATCATTCCATGATGTAATAGAGTTAGCCAGTTCCACCTTCAACTATTTCTTCGCTTGGCCCAAGAGAGAGAAAGGAAATAGTGTGAGCCTCACATTGTCTGGTGTGACTCCATTCGTGAGATAAATATCACTGATCTCCAAGAAGTTAAGAATGTGTTGCTGCGGATCCTCATACGGTAGACCCATGAATTGCCCGTTTGCATGTAATAGCTAGATCATGCTCTATTTCAGCTCAAAGTGCCCAGTGATTCTAGAATTCATGATGCTAGAGGTAACATTAGCAATGCTAGGCATCACCACCTCCTATACCACCAAAGGTTGCCCGTCTTCCATCTCCGTAGGTAGTTGTTTAAGTGCTCGAAGATTATATGTGTCCCTTGCTTCTCTCAACCTTCTATGAAATGTTATCTCAGGTTCTGGTTCAAAGTCTTGAAGTCTATCTTGGCTCCTAACTCTTAGCATTCAAACAAAGTTCCTGAGAGTAGAGCAACCAATAAGAAACATTAGAATTGACGAAATAAACAACAATATTTAAAGCTAGTAAAGTAGTTAATATATAAGTCCGCGACAACAACACCAAAAACTTTCTCCCAAATGCACACGCAAGTATACATGGTCAACAAGAAATATAATAATGAGTAGAGTTTCAAACCCACAGAGACATGTATTTATCTATCTACTAATTTCACTCAAATTGTTATTCAGTCGAGTCAATCAAGGTTGAGTTGTGTGATTTATAGCTAATCAATAAATGTAACAATTAACTAATTTAGCAAGCAAAGAGTAGTTGTGTTGAGAATTCAATAGAGATAAACATTCCAGTGTTATGATCGATTCACCAATTCTATTGCGTTCTAACTAACGCCCCTTTTTCATCCAATTTGCTTATGGTTGCTAATTAATCGAGCAAAGTATACTCGTAATATTCTCCCGAATTATCACTGGCCTATCCAACATAGATTGACGCCTATTTTCCTATGGAAACAATCTATTAAGAATTCATTAAGATCAACATACTCAATTAAGCATGGTGATTAGGTATATTCTCATCCTAGCCACAAAATCTGCCCCCCACTTTAGAGTTAAGATCATGCCCTCTTCAATTCTTCTCTTTTTGCTTCAAATTGTGCCCTTTTGTTTCACATTGTTACTGGGTGACTCCTATACATAAAAATGCCACAAATTAGCATAAATCATTACAATACACGTACAAATCCATGAAATTCGAGTAAAACATTAGGCGACATGCATATAAATACATATACTTTAAGCTAAATATCAGTGGGTGATTAAGAGTTTCTACATGTTTTTTTTATCATAGCGGTGTTGCAAAGGTTTGGCACAGGTTTATCTGATATGAGGTATGTTACCAGTATCAGATTTGGTTATGAGCAGCTATTACGATATGAAAATATTACTATGAGTACATGAGTTATGTGGTACATCGTGTGGTTCTATCTTGGGAATATAGTTATGGCTTGATGCAGCTTGCTGGGACTTGTACAGTGTATGTATACGAGAATCAGATATTATAAGGAATTTTGGATGTTGGAATTTGGTTCTGAGGTTTATGGGCTAAGGTTGAAAAAAGAATCTTCAGTCGCTGTTGTGCTAATAGACTTATATAGATTATGGTGACGTGGGATCACTCATGGGTAGGTGTATGATGAGTTACAACAGTGATTAGAAATCTTTGGAATGAATCTGGCACGTTCGAAGACGAACGTATGTTTAAGTGGGGGAGAATGTAACGACCCGATCAGTCATTTTGAGCTCTAGCATTTCTTTATGTGATTTGAGACTTCGAGTGGCATCATATAGTGTATTATGACTTACGTCCATGGTTGATTTTGATTCTCGAGTAGTTCAGGATTGATTTGATCGAGTGATTCTCAATTTGGAAGCTTTAAGCTAGAAAAGATTACCAAGGTTTAATTTTTGAGTAAACGACCTCGGAATCGGAATTTAATGATTTTAATAGGTTTGTATGATAATTTTAGACTTGGGCGTATATCCGGATTTGAATTTGGACGTTACTCTATTTATTGAAAGTTGGAAATCTGAAGAATTAGAGACTTCATAGGTTTGATCGGGAGTTGACTTCAGTATTATCAGGTTCCTATTACGTTTTTGAGACCTTGCACAAGTTTATTAATTTGATTTGAGCTTGTGCACAAAGTTTAATAGTGATCTGGTATATTTAAGTGTGATTCATGCGCATTCGCCGAAAGTTTAAAGGATTGAAAGTTAAGAGAAGGATTTTGATCCTCGATTCTTGGTTTTGATGTTATTTGTGGTGTTTTGAGAATTCGGATAAGTTGGAATAAGGTTTTCAAACTTTTTGGTATGGTTGGATAGGGGCCCAAGGGGGCTCGGATGTGTTTTGGATTAACTTTGGACTATCTGGAAGTGGTTTGGCAGGTCTGGTACTGGTGTGTCGCATCAGCTATGGTTTTTGCATAGGTGGAAGATTGCAGAAGCGCAGAGGTGGTCGCACATGCAAGGAAGTACTGGGGACTCTAAGTCCACATATGCGGAATATTTGCATCTGCGAGTCCGCATGAGCGAGTATATATGCGCAGAAGCACTTGTGCATAAATGCAGTCATGCTGGCTCAGGGGTTCTCACATATGTGAGGGCATTTCCGTAGATGCGGTGTTACATCTGCGGCTGAGTATGCACAGATGCGAGGATGCCTGATCTGTGGGTTTTAAGTCGAGTTTTAGCCCATTTTTCGTTATTTTGAACTTTGGAACTCAGTAAGTGGCGATTTTGGAGGAGATTTTCACTACTAAATTGTGGGTAGGTAATTTCTACTTGGATATGATTATCTATCTTGATTTCCCATGGATTTACACACCTTAATCATGGAATTTGTGAAGAAAATTTAGGGGTTTTGCCTACACTTTAAGAGAGTGTATTTTGGGGATTTGAGTACCTATTTGGACTCGGTTTTGAAATCTATGGACTTGGCAGGTTATGGGTCATCGAGATTTGGTATTGGTTCCGGATCCGGGCATGCAGGTCAAGCTTCACTTTTGTTGACTTTTTTGAAAATTCATCAAAGATCGAAGCTTTATGGATTGGGATCGCATTCTATAGCATTGTTTGACTTTCTTGGTTGATGATTTCTTGCATTTGCATGAGTGGAGGGCTAGGGAGAGGTTTTTATGCGATTTGAGGTTGAAGGGCAGCCCTGATGAGGTAAGTATCTTGCCCAATCTTGTTAAGGGAATAAACCTTGGGATATGACTTTGTTCTTCTAATTAATGTGTGAGAAGCAACGTATATGTGAGGTGACGAGCATATATGCTGCTGCTATGTATGATTCATGACTGGAGTAGTCTTAGGTTGTACTATGCCTTGATTTGGATATTGTTCTTCTTCCTATCATGCTTTATATATTTGTATAACTACGTGAACTCCATGGATCGTGCTAGAGATCATGTGTAGGTATTGATTCCCTGTTTGAGCATAATATTTGCTATTGTGTGGCGTATCCGCCTGATTTGAGTTGTAGTTGTACACTTTGCACACGCATACACCTTAGCATGCTACTTTTCTCAGTCGATGAGTATGTGATTTGATATCTGTTGACCCTATACATGTATTCTTGTATATGCTATCTGATGGACTGGATTGATAGCACTAGAGTTGTCCATACAATTGTCGGGATCACGGCACCTGAGTTGTCCGTGTGACGTATATGATTATGGCACATGAGTTGTCCGTGCAGCGTATGGATAAATATCCACCCCACCTCACCCCCACCCCCCACCCACCCCCCCACCCTCCACCCCCAGGGTTGTCCTCTCACGTTTATCCTTGATGACGTATACACGGATTGTGGAAAACCAGCTAGTAGTTGGATTAGTGTATCTGCTCTATATGCAGACTCCTTGGATGTATACATGATTTTTTCTGTGTATGTCTCTATATGCTAGCGTCGAAATGTATACATGCCTTTTCTGCACATCTTCTCTAAACGATGCTTTACTTGATGAAATGATTCACGGTACATATATTTCCCATGGGTCAGTCCGAGTAACTTGACTTGCTTATTCATGTATATCTTCTCTAAATGCAACTATTGATGAAGTATTGATATTCATGCCTATCATCTCTATATGCAAACTGTTGACGGTATTCGATATTTTATTCGTATCTTCTCCATATGAAATTATTGAGGAGTTACTGGCTATCAAATGCGTATCTTCTCTATATGCCAAACTATTAGTTGATTACAATACATGTGCGTATCTTCTCTACGTGCACCGAGTTCCTTATCTGGATTTCTGGCTTAGATTTGGATAGTGTGTTTGGGCGTATGTATATCTTATTGATCTCTATAGGTTATGTAAAGTGAGTATTCTTAGCTTGAGCCTTGTTACTACTTCACCGAGGTTAGTCAGGATACTTACTCAGTACATGGTGTCAGTTGTACTCATAGTATACTTTTGCACCTTGCGTGAAGATCTTGGAGTTGCACTGCTGAGAATGGCAGAGACTAGCATTGAGGATGTACTTGCATTCCAGAAATAAATTACCACTTGTTCTTGGTAATTAGGATTTGTACTTCTGTTTATGTATATTCAAACAAATATTGTATTTATTCTTTAACCAACTTTGTAAATCCAAATCTTGGTGACTCATGACTTGTACTACAGGTCCTTGGGATTATATATGAATTAGCTATTTTATTCATTGGTTATTGATGATATTTCATTCGAGTGGTGTTACTTGTTGTTTAGCTTACCTTATGATTGGATTAGGTGTCATCACGACTTGGTGGGATTTTGGATCATGACATGACTAGGCCTTTGCGAACTCCAAGGCCAATCCCAGCACGAACGCGAAGAATCAATCCACCAACCATCGTGAACACGGCCCCTAAGTCGCGAATGCGAAGAAGAAAATCTCCCTAGATCCAAATTTCACTCTACGATTGCGATCCTTCCTCCATGATCACGATTAAGGGCTTGACACCAGCAAAAATCTGTAGCACTAAAAATGCTTCGAGTGGTCCAAAACTCACCCGAGCCATCTAGGACCCCGTCTAATCATACCAACCAGTCCATAAATACGACCCAGACCTATCCAAAGCCTCCAAACACATACGATAACATCACATAAACGAATCCAAGATCAAATCAATAGTTGAACTTCTCTAAAGTTAAAGAACTTCTAACCAAGTGTCTGACTCAAGCCTAACCAATGTGGATTACATCCACACTTTGCACACAAGTTCCAAATAATGAAACGAACCTATTTCAAGTTTCAAAACAATAATCTAAACCCGATATCATCAAAATCAACTCCGGGTCAAACTTAGGAACTCTCCAAGTCTTCAAATTGCAATATTTTGGCAAATAGAGCCAAAATATCCTAGGAATCTCCAAATTCAAATTCAAACATACGCCTAAGTCCAAAGTCACCATATAAGCCTATTTGAACCATCAAATCACCAATCTGAGATCGTTTATATAAAAGGCAAACCTTGGTCAACTCACAACTTATGCTTCCAATAATGGGACTAATCATTCCAATCCCAACCTCCCCGGAACCAAGCATCCACCCCCCCCCCCAGTCACAAAATAGCAAACAAGCGTGCGGAAAACATCAAATACGAATACATGGTTCAAATCGGTCGTTCATATGAGGCCCTAAACTTTGACATATTATTTAAGATTTGTTCCTATTGAACACTTATACTACTCAAAATTTATATTTATTAGGAATTTCTTCTATATTTAGCAAAAACTCGCCAATGACGTGACAAAGTAACAAATGAAAGAATGAAATTTGGCATTTGGTTCCAAAATAATGATTAACTTTTTTCCTTTTCCTTTTTTAGATTTAACTTGATTTTAGTTTTAGATCTGATGGTTTTTATTTTTAATCTAATATCTTCCCGAAGAAGAGAGGAAAGGGGAGAGAAAAAAGTGGTGATAGTGGCGGATCTCTATTTTTCCAGCGAACAAGGTAGTGATAGTTGTCAAATTCAATGGAAAATGAGGAGGATATGGTGATGGTAGTTTTCAAATCTTACGAAGATGAAGAAAGTATTGGAGCAGTGGTGGCATCAGTGACGGTGATGGTAGAAGGTGGTGGTAGTGGTTCAAAACATGAGGAGAAGTGGTGTGGTGGTGCCGGTAATGGCATATTTGAAGATAAAACGACGGTAGTGGTGAAGGAGGACAGGTGGATGAAAAAAGAAGAGAAATGATAAGGGTGGATTGTGGTGGCAACGGCGGTGGAGATGGTGGTGGATAGTGGAGAAGTTGTGACAAATGAAGAATAAAGAAGAAAGAGATAAAAAAAATAGCTAAAAAGTTACCTCTCATGCGTTGGGTATAGGTGTATCATCCCAAATAAAGAAGTATGAAATTCATTTGGCAAAAACTAAAAAAAAAAAGATAACACATAAATTGAGATAGAAGAAGTGTAATAAAAAATTTTAACGCTTTCCTAGGGTGAGTTGTATATTTCCAGAGATGAATGGCCAAAATCTTTTTTTGGCATGTCTTCACGGAATATAATTATAAATTTATTATATATTCGGCTACCGTTTATTTGATCTATCTTCTTATTTATCCTAATTTTTGCCAGTGGTATTGCTTTTCCTTGAAATACCTGCTACCTTTTACATAACATTTTCGGAGAAAATTAAGCTTATTTTAATTAAACTCATGTCACGACCCAAAATCTCACCAATCTTATAATGACACCTAACCCAACCCGCAAGGTAAGTCAAGCAGAATATAAATGAAACAAACCAACCTGTCGTTTTCAGCTCTAGAATTCCGTTCGGCGGCTTGAGACTTTGAGTAGCTTCACTTGACGTAGTATGACTTGCGTGTATGGTTGGATTTGTTCTCCGAGAGGTTCGTAGTTGATTTGAAAGAACAATTCTCAATTCGGAAGCCTTAAGTTGGAAGAGTAGACAAAGGTTTGACTTTTGAGTAAATGACATCAAAATCGATTGAAGGTTTCAATAGGTTCATATGGTAATTTCGGACTTGGGCGTGTGTTCGGATTTGGATTCGGAGGTTCCTAGAAGATTTTTGCCCTATTTGTCGAAAGTTGGCAAGTTGAAGAATTGGAGAGTTAATAAGTTTGAGCAGGAGTTGACTTGGAGTTACCAGGCTTTGATTGGTGTACCGGGACTTTGGATAGGTTCATTTGGTTAATTGAGACTTATGTGCAAAGTTTGGTTATGATCTGGTAAGTCTAAGTGTGATTTGGACGCGTTCGGCGAAGTTTGACGGTATTAAAGTCAAGAGAATAATTTGGTCTTCGATTCTTAGTTTTGATGTTTTTTATGGTGTTCGAGCCTTTAGACAAGTTTGAGTTATGTATATGGACTTGTTGGCATGATGCGATCTGGTTTCGGATCCTTTGGGTGAAATTAGGAGCTGTTGAGGTTGTTGGTGTCAGTGGTTGATTGCGATCGCGGAAGGTAATTGAGGCAGTGGGTTCCTCTATTTTGCATTCACGTAGAGTCTTGGTCCGTGGAATTTGGCTGGGGTTTTGTGCTCCGTTGAAGGTACTCAAACTGCCTCCTCAACTCCTCTATCCTACTGCGGGGTATGAAATGCTTCAAAAAACCATGGAGAACTAAGCCCAAGTAAGAGGAGGTGATCTCGCTGGTCGGCCCATCTCATAAACTTCCCACCACCTCTTGGCCGGACCCTGCATCTAGAAGGCGGTGAAGTCAGCTCCATCGGACTCGACTAGTCCCAAGTTGCACAATATCTCATAACAACGATCCAAGAATCCATGGGCTTCCTCTGAAGGTGTACTAATGAAGTTACGAGGATGCAACTTGGTGAACTTATTCAGTCTCTTCAGCTCATCAGCTGACATCACTGGCCTATCCTCAGGCTAGCAGTAATAATAGGCTGAACTCCCCCAACCGGTAAAGCTGTAGGAGTCCTAAAACCATGGGCCACCTACTCTGGGGTGTGGGTAGCTGGAGTCTACGCTCCACCCCCTGCCTGGGAAGTAGATGGTATAGTAGAAAATGCCCCATTCTGAGCCAAACTCTCAAACAAACCAACCATACGGACCAAAGCATCCTGACAACTAGCGAAACAAATAGGCCTTGGGGAACCTGAGTTGGTACCTCCGGCTCATCATCATAGTCATGAACCTGATCCTCAACAGGAGCTACTGGTAGCTCTATATCAACTGCACGAGCAGGGGCTCTAGCTGCAGTGCGTTCTCCGCCCCCACCTCTGCCTTGACCCTGCCTCTCACGGCCCTAGCCTGGGTTAGCGGCGCCTTCTCAGCTGCACCAGACAATTGTGTCCTCACCATCAATGAGAGAAGCAAAGATTCAGACTTAGGGATAAACAAATCCCCATGACAAAGAATGAAAGAAAGAGAACTTTTCCTATCTACCTTATAGCCTCTCAAAGATAAGTACAGATGTTTCTGTACCGATCCGCAAGACTCTACTAGACTCACTCATGACTTGTGAGACCTAAGTAATGTAGTGCTCTAATACCAATTTATCACGACCCCAAATCTTACTAAAGTCGTGACGGTGCCTAACACTGCTTGCTAGGAGAGCCAACATTCAATACACAGAAATAAACTTCAATAACATTAAGGAAAACTCTCAAAAGTGGAATAGGATAGATAATTGTAGCAATATAGTGATACAACTGAAATACCATCCCAGAACCTGATGTCAACAAGTACATGAGCTCCATAGAATTAATAAATACAATGGTCTAAATAACAATACAATACTGTCTGAAGTACATAAATGGTAATAAGAAAAGTAAAGGGATGGACTCCAAGGCCTGCGGACAGAAACAACAGTGCTACCTTGAAATCACCAACGAGTACAGTGCAACTCACTAACAATCAGCTCTATCAGTAGTACCTGGATCTGCACATAAAGTGCACAGTGTAGTATGAGAACAACCTACCTCACGTATTCAGTAAGTAGCAAGCCTAACATCGGATTGAAGATAGTGACGAGATTGGCAAAGTCCCCTACTAATTTTAAATAATAACAGTAAAAACATAATATTAATAATGATAAAGGGAAAGCAGCTCAAGAATAACAAGTTTAACTGATTCACATTAACAGGAAATAGGCATGCTTCCCAATCAAATCAGTTAAGTCATCAATCTCTAGATATATTAAGCATCAATTAGCATGAGGAAGATATGTCTCTATGCCTGCATGACAAGTAACCATGCCAAAACCATCAAATTCATGATTGAATCATCAGATAAGCACAATCTCATCACTATACGGGTGCTTGGCATAAAGCCCCTCACTCAGCACATACCAAGTGCCTACACTCACAGGGCCCAAAATAACATGGGTATCACCTGACTCCGGAGAACGGATCCTAGCCCAAGCGCTGATCGGATCAAAATCCAATGACCATAACTCAGCCCAAATATCCTGGCGCACGCGTCACCTCAATATTAATATCACTTAGCCCAATAGAGGGTCCGGTGTACGTTTCACCTTAATATCAATAATAATACGGCTCTATGGCCCTATTTTAGTCGTTAATCCGCTCAAATCACAATATGCCAACATCTCACAGTATTATAAATCAATTTACTGCAAAAATCATACCAACGTGCCACAAATCCACTCAGACCCATAATACTCAAGCAACGAAACCAACAACATGTGAGAAAACAGGTGATAAGTATACTGAAATAGTGATATAACACGCAAATATAATATCATGACTGAAGAAAGTATGACTACAATCAAGGCAAACAACTCAACATAGCAAAATAGTCCTATCATGTCTCAAAACAGATAAGCACATAACCTAGACATGATTTCTAACATGAATAATAGCTCAAATAGTCATAAAAGTGGGAAAAACACAATAACATAATGGAATAATAGCAAAATAAGGCACATATTAGCTTAAAGTCTATCCTCATGGATAACCACAATGCACGTATATACGCTCGTCACCACATACGTGTGTCACCCCAACACATAACAATCATCGTAATCTATGGGAAACATACTCACAAGCTAAGCCAAGGCAAGATACTTACCTCAAAGTGCGAGAGTCAATACTCCAAAAACTTGCCCCTTGAATCAACCTCCGAACGGGTCAAATCTAGCCAAAAATAACTCAATTATGTCAGATAATGCTATAGGAATCAATTCTAAATAATAAAGCTACAGTCTTTATCAAATAGCAAAAAGTCAACTCAGGCCCGCACTCCAGAACCAAACAAAAGTCACAAATCCCGATCACGTAATCCAACACAAGTCCAAATATACAAGTTTTATCAAAATCTAACTTCAAATCGGGGTTCAAATCCCAAATAATTACTCTCTGAAATTTCTTACAAAACCCCCCAATTTTCTCCCATAGATTTCACCAACCAAAAGTCAAAATCAATGATAGAATTATGAATAACAATCAAATCCAAGTTAAGAGCACTTATCCAATCCAAGTGGGTGAAAAGCGCCCCAATTCGAGTTCCCAATCTCAAAATATAATAAATAAAGCCAAACCCTCGATCAAAATATATTCTGCCTAGCGATCTCACATCTGCGCTCTATTTTCCGCTTCTGCGAAGTCACATCTGCGCCCCAAGTCTCGCTTATGTGAGCTCCACTTAAGTCCCCGACCTCTCGCACATGCGGAGCATTACTCCACTTCTGCGATACTGTAGGTGCGACTGTTACACCCCGTGTTTTCGTACGTAAAAGTGCGTCGTAAGTAAACTAATGTAAGACCAAAAATGAGATCATATTTGGAAGTATATAAAGTAAGTTATCATGTTACCTTAGATGTTACATATATTGAAGATCATGAACAACAAGTACAAAGAGCATTGGAAGGTTTAGAAGCTAAGGAGATGAAGAAAATAATGTTTCGTCGAAAGTCGACAAGTTGGGAATGTTATAACATGTGAGACTAGGGTGCTTAACATGATAAGGAGGTTATTTTATGAGTTATGTTAGCCGTATGATAGTCGTGTGTTATGTTTTGAAGTCAAGCGAGTTGTGGAACAAAAGTTAGAAAAGGTCATCACAAGTTACATTCATAAATGTACTGAAAATTTGGGTCAAATGTAACTGCAATTTTCTCCCAATATACTTAGAGTTATGGGGTTTTCCACATTGAAGATATTTGAGTCTATTTTCTAACTCATTAAACCGTTTGTCAATACGACATTGGAGGAGAGAGATATATGCATTTTCGCGAGACTGCGCAGATTGCTAGGTGGCAAGTAGGTGTGTCACCTACTTGCTTAAATGAGAGTCCAAAAAGGGGCTATTTCGGGTCGGCCAAAGAGCTATATTTAAGGGCTTATCTCCTGAAATATAACACCCATTACATAACACAATAACCAGACCTAAACCCCTGCAAACATCCTTCCAAAAATTTCCCACAAACCCTAATTGATTTTCTCTCTCTTTCAAGTTCTAATTGGAGGTAAAACCTAGAGTTTGAAAAACCAAGATAGGAGCTAAGTTATCCAACAAATAAGGTAAATTTACTGCTCTCTTTCATCAATTTTTCTGCTGTAAATGCATGGTAAGTAGTTCTATATTTGTAAGAACTCACGGCACGATGATCGGAAGCCGTGAGTTCGAGTTATTCACTTGTAGCGGGCTATTTTGTTTTGCTGTTGGGCTGCGTGTTTTACTACTGTTTTGTGGATTTTTGGAGGAGGAAGGGTATGGAGAAACACCACATAAATACGGGGTTGTGGGCTGGCCATTCGTCGTAACATTCGGGTCGTTTGACACTACTACGGTGGTTGTTTTGTGTATGAAGAGATAGGGGTGTGTTGGAATATTTTATAGTATTTTATGAGGTATATAAAGCTGGAAAATGATGTATATATGTTGTTATTGTTGTGTTCTTGTGTTGATTGGTGTTATCTTGAATTTGGAGGAAGTAAAGATTATAGGGGAGATGCTGCCCGTTTTAATACAAAATAAGTTTGTCGTTCGTTGTGCGATAGTTGTACCTTTCGTAACTTAATGATAGTATTACTATCGTTGTTGTAGATTAAGGTGCGAAGAGGCGAGTCCAACTTGGTGGTTGGAAAGATTGTGATAAGGTATGTTAAGGCTAAACCTTTCTTCATTTTGGTTGATCCTGTAACTACATGAATTTGATAACGAGGCATAAAGAGAAGTTCATACTCCCGAATTTATATACATTATCCTAGTCTCATAAGCTACAGTATTATCCCTTATCGGGACTTCATATTCAGTTTAGTTTTATCTTCTTTCAGCCAAGAGAGCAGAGAGTCTATATATATACAGTATTACAGTATTTTCACCACCATCGAGCTATAATTGATGGGCAGGCCCCTATTGGAAAACCTCCGATCAGATGGTAAGTTATATACCGAGCCTACTATGGTCGGTGCCTATGAGCGAGCCCAGAATGGCCGAGATACAAAGCCTAGTATAGCCGAGCGCCTATGAGCAAGCCTACTACGGCAGAGCAGTTACACATACCGAGCCTTATAGGGCCGGACAGCTATTTTACTTACTATATTGAGAGAGATGAGTCAGTATCAGCAGGTAAGCATATTTTCAAATTGTATTTGACTCCCAGGTACTTTCAGTTATTATATTATCAGTTCAGTTTCAGCTTTCAGTTATTCTGTTGCCTTACATACTCGGTACATTATTTCGTACTGACATCCCTTTTGCTGGGGACACTGCATTTCATGCCTGCAGGTCCTGATAGACAGCTGGATAGACCTTCCTAGTAGACAAAGTCAAACATCAGCTTGGTTGGTAAGCTCCACTTCCTTGGAGTTACCAGGTCTATACCTTGAAGTCCGTTTTATATATACAGGTTTGATGGGTAGGTCGAGGCCCTGTCCCGACCATGATACAGTTCAGTTATCACTAGAGGCTTGTAGACGAGTCCTGTACATTTTTATATCAGTATTGTGGCTTTACCAGCCCTATGTAGATGTTTAGTTTGGTATTGCTGGTTGTAGACATTATCTTAAGATGATTCAGAATATGGCCTTATCGGCCTAAGTTGAGGGTTACAACTCCAGAGTTCATAGCTACAGAGTGGTACGCTCGGGCCGAGCATGGCACCAAGTGCCGGCCACGCCTCTTCAGGTTTGGGGCGTGACTGCGACAACAAGCCCGATTCTGCGCAACTCTCCTAAGCCTGCCTGCTCCGCTTCTGCACCCAAAACTCCGCATCTGCAATCTCGTAGATGTGCAAACATCTCCGCATCTACCAAACCTCTCCTGCCCTAGCCATCCTTCGCACATGAGCGAGTCTGCACCTGCAGATTCGCACCTACGCACCAAACCTCGCAGGTGCGAAAGTACCAGACCGGAACTGGCAACTAGCTCTAAAATGATCCGGAATCCATCGAAAACGCACCCGAGCCACTCGGTATCCCGTACAATCATACTAACCAGCCCCAAAATATAATACGGACCTATGTGAGGTTTCAAATCACACAAAATAATATCAAAATCACAAATCGCGCCTCAATTCAAGTTTAATGAACTAATCAAATTCCTAACTTCCAAACGAATGGCGAACTACATCTAACCAATGAACCATTAAAATTTGCATATAGAGAAGATATGCATAAATAATTAAGTCAAGGTGCATAGGTTAACATATAGAGAAGATATGTATCGTGATTCTACTCTTCAGGCAAGCAACAAATAGAGAAGATAAGCGTAAGGGGCATGTATACATTCTAGTACTAGAATATAGAGAATATAAGCGATAAAATCGAGTACATACCCAAGGTGTTAGCATATAAAGAAGATATACAAAAATCAAATATTGATAAGTTTTTCTTATATCGCGTGTATGTCATCGAGAGAGAAACATGAGAGGACGACCCTAGAGGGATGTATCCTTATCCACATGTTGCACGGACAATTCACATGCAATAATAACAATCGCACAGACCACATATGCTATGATAATTCAACCTGCTCGAACCACTCACATGATGCCAATCCAGTTGATCACACAGAAAGCATATACAAGAATACAGGTATACGAACAATGGATATCAAATCACATACTCATGTACGGATAAAAAGTAGCATGTGCATGTGCGAAGTGTGCTACTACACCTCAGATTAGACGGGTATGTCATAAAATAACAATTGCCATGTTTGAATAGGAAATTAACCCACACATGATCTCTAGCATGATCAAGAAGTTCACGAAGTCGTACGAACATATGAAGCATGATACCAGGAAGCATAGTATCCAAAACAAGACATAACACAGCCTAAAGACTACCTCGAATATGGATAAAACTCGGTGCACGCACACATGCCCAATGCCCCGCATGTACGTCACCCTCGGCATGTAGCCATCATCAATAATTCAAGAAAGTAGTCCCTAAAACCAAAGTTAGGCAAAATACTTACCTCAAACGAGCAAAATTAATACTCCAAGAGTGTCTTCCCTAGCCAATCGACCTCCGACCGGCTCAATTCTAGTCAAATAATACACTACGATGTCAAATAATGCTAAAGGAAATAATTACGGAGCATAAAGGCTCGATCTATAATAAATTACACAAAGTCAACCCGGTCTCGCTTCCCGAAACCCAACAAAACTTACAAATCTCGATTGATCATTCGAATGCGAGTCCAAATATACGAGTTTCATCCAAATCCGACTCCAAATCGAGGTTCAAATTTCAATTATTCACTCTTTAAAATTTAGCACAAAAACCTCAATTTTTTCCTCTTTCAAATCCATATTTAAGTGTACAAATTCATGGAAAATTGAGATACATAGTTAAATCTAAGTAGAAAATACTTACCCTCAAAGTGGTAATAAAAATCTCCAAAAAATCGGCTTTAGCCGAGTTCTAAAGCTCTAAATAATAAAACATGAGTAAACCCTTGAAATAAAAAGGTCTGCTAGGGATCTCGCATTTGCGACCGTCAATGTCGCATTTGCGGCCAAAACCTCGCTTCTGCGAGCATCATCAAGCAACCGCCCCCCTCGCACCTGCAGAGCTAAAACGTCGATTCTGCAATTACGCAGGTGCGACCGAAATTCACTTTTGTGCAACAACCTTCGCAGAAGGTCCTTTAGCTCCCAGATCCAGTCCGCATCTGCGTTAATCACTTCCGCAGGTACGACATCGCACCTGCGCACCTAACCTCGTAGGTGCAACGCACCAGCACCAGAATTGCGCTTAACACCAAAAATGGTCTACCATCCAAAACACACCCGAGCCCTCCGAAGCCCTATCTAATCATACCAATAAGTTTGAATACCTAATCTAAACTTACTCCAAGGCTCAGAACATCACAATAATATCTATAATCATGAATTGCACATCAAAACTCAAGTTGCATAACTCTTAAGTTCAAGAATTTTAAAACTTCCAACCAAGCGTTTGATTTATGTGTAACCAACTCGGATCACAACTAAAGTTTGCATACAAGTTCCAAATCACTAAATGAACCTATTGCAAGTTCTAAAATCAAAATCTGAGTCTGATATCATCAAAGTCAACTTCTGGTCAAACATATGAACTTACCAAACCTTCAAACTACCAACTTTCGGCAAATAGAGCCAAAACATCCTAGGAACCTCCAATCCAAATTCGAATATACGCCTAAGTCCAAAATCACCATACAACCCTACTGGAACTATCAAATCACCAATCCGAGATCATTTACTCAAAAGTCAAACCTTGGTCAACTCTTACCACTTAAGCTTCCAAAAATAAAACTAAGTGTTCCAATCATTCTCAAACCTTCCCGAGACCAACCCAAACATCCATGCTAATCATCAAACATCACGTACACATACAGAGAAATATCAAGTAGGGGAACGGGGCTCAAATATACAAAATAACCGGCCCGATTGTCATATTTTTATATCAAGTCCTTTAAATTTAGCTGATTTAGAATCTAGCATGCTGTTTTTCTTTACTTTGTTTTTTTCTTTTTGTTTCGGTTCTAATTAAGTCTTTTTTCTTGCATTCTGTATGATTTATTTTTTGCTTTCGTTATTGTTAATCTCATAACCCCATGTAAACTATAGTATGATTTGATGAAGAATTCAGACCTGTTGATTACGAATTACAAAATTGAATACCGTTTTTTGGTTACATTGTGTTGGAACATTTTTTATTTTTTATTTTATACTTAACGAAAGTTATTAATTATTACAGGTTTTTAAATGCAGAGTTTTTAATTAAGTACTCCATGTGCCATCATGATAAAATACAACAAAGCCCACTTTAATTCGGAGGATTACAGATTTTACAGATAAATACTCACGTATTCAATCTCATTAGAGAAGAGCTATTTTTAATTCAGTGTTCTGGTTGTTCAAGTAACTGTTTTCAATATAGTGGTCTCTTTTGTTTGCTAATTAACTATAATAGCTTGTATGGACAAGAGAAATTCAAAAATAGGCAGTTTTACAAGTGGTCATTTAGAAATAGCCACAATTTCAAAAGTAATCGAAATTTAGCCACTTTTTATGTAAAGATAAATCTGAACGAAAATACTGTTCAAAATCCGGAAAATACTCCAGCATAATATACCGGTCCAGCATAATATGCTGGAAGTTCATATACAGGTGCTCTAATCTCCAGTATATTATGCTGGAACTTTCCGCGTGTTGTAGTTCCAGCATAACATGCTGGAAGTTCATACACAGGTGCACCGATCTCCAGTATATTATGCTGGACCGGTGTTGCAGCAAAATAATGGTTATTTTTCAATGACTTTACAAATGCTGGCTATTTTTGAATGACCAAGCCGAAAACTGGCTAGCCCGTGCTATTTTTACTGTATGGATCTACGAGGCTTGCGTAAAAAGTCGAGCCCACTCGGGGCTCCAACACCAAGTTAGGGTAATGAGACTCATATGCATTCCACTCTAAATACGATGCACAAAAGAGAAAAAATACATACATATAAAGTACACAAATACGAGAGTTACAAATATACCTTTTGGCATTAAAGAATTTTTGTTAAAGCCGTTTAACCAAAAAATAGAATTTTGACTAAAGCTATATTTTAGAAGAATACGTGTTACTGATAATCGCAATAATATATAAAAGAGAATAATTTGAATAGCCAGAATATAATTGAATAAAGCAAGTAAACCAAAGTATATTCAGATGATTTTTTGTGTCCCTACAATTGTTCAGTCTTCTCCTTTTATAGCTATCTTAGATGTAAGTGCCTTGCTTTGGTCATAATAAGGTTATTATGGGCAATAAATGACATTGAATGCTACGTTACATAATCATTACATTTAAGACAGATTCTCTAACGTTTTCAGCATTTAATGCTTATCAAATATTGTATTTGGACCCTCGTATGCTGTCAGATTCATTCCTTCTGATTCTGTGATATAAATGACTTAAATAGGTACGGGCGCCGTGTTACTTGTCTGATGTCCCGTGCCTCTTCCTCTTTCCTTGCTCGTATCTGTTGTAACTCTTGACTCGTGGTTAATTGCGATTCTTTGACCATTTGACTAATCCACGTGTCTTGACACGTCACCTTTATATATAAATATAATTTTTCCCAATACAGATAGTCCCCCCACTTTCCATTTATTCATCAGTTGAATATTTGGGAAGTGGATTTCATTAAAAGAGAATTTTTGTCACCATTAATGCTCTGACAAAATTGACGCTTCAATTGTTACTTCTATTTAATGCGTTTTTACACGTGTCATCCTCTTATTAGCTCTACATTTTTGCAGCACTTTCTTAGGCTTTCTTTTCGGCTTCCCTGTTCACGAAGTGTCAGTTATCATTATTATGGTCCTTCCATCATTGTACTTTTTCTTCTTGTCGGTTGTCCATCAGTATAAATATAACTTCTTTTCTTGTCTTTTACCACATAAAGCGTATTGAACACTTCAATTCTTCAAATCTCTATTCACTTCTTCTTCACTTCAATCGTCTTAGCCATGACTTCATCAAACCCTAACCCTAGGAGAACTCCTATTTTAGATAACTTCCCCAATGCTCCCATTAGGCATAGAAGAGGTGGTAGACTTCGTGGCTTAGGGTCTGCTCGCGGTGGTAGCACATCCACGCCTTCTCCTAGTTCTGGTCCCTCTTCTAGAACTAAAGGTTCCCTTTCTCAAAGGTCTTCTTCTAGGAACAAAGAACCCTCTGAGCCTTTACGTGAGCCTTTAGTTGAAGAGATAGTCCCAACAGAACTATCTTTTCATCATGATAGGGAATCTCTTAGGAACCAAGTTACCACTTTAGATCGTGCCGATGCTTTCCCTACTCAAATTATAGAAATTCTAGCTCCTATAGTTCGCAAGGACTGTTACTGGAGTGATGATTTTCCCATTATCATTCCTAATCCAAATCAGAGGATCACTTCGTACATGATTGGATTCTCTTTTGTTTATACATACCCTTTTACTCTAGGGTTCAAACCAGCCATTGACCCGGTCATTCTAGATTTTTGCCATTTTTTCAATGTTTGTTCGGGTCAAATCGGTCCAATTGTATAGAGGGCTGTCGCCTGTTTGAGGCACCTCGCCAACTTGGCAGATGTTGGCTTTACTTTCCCCCACCTAATTTACCTCTACTCCCCTAGGCTTTTTCGTAATGGCATTTTTACCCTAGCAGCCAGGAGCAAGAGGGTTTTAGTGAGCCCCGAAGATGATAAAGACCGTGGCTGGTATGCTCGGTTTGTTGCTGCCCTCAGTGCTGGTTTAGTGGGTGAAGATAACGTTCCCTTCCCTGAGAAGTTGAACTTTGCACGTAAGTATTATATCTTTCTCGTGCCTTTTTCTTTCAAGCTTATTAATTTCTTTAATGTCGCTTCTTTTCTTTTCTCAGCAACCATGGGTGTTGTGGAGAATGTGCCCAACTTTCATGGTTGGGTAGAAAAATTGTTGAGGGCCGCTCCAATGGAGGGTAGGTCATGGAAAAACCTTTCCACCCGTACGGTTGGAAAGTAAAGACTCATGGTAAGAGTTTTTATTTTATCTTTCACGTATATAAATATTTTCTTTTATTGTTATAACTTTTATCCTTCTTTTTATCAGGATTTGCTATTCGAGGGATTACTGCTGAGGCAGTTGCAGCCTCTCGTGACTCTTTGGGTACTCGTACCTCTTCAGCCCGAGAAATAATCTTGGGTTCTTCTTCTGCAAAAAGAAAAGCTACTGAAGAAGAAGACTTAGAAGAAGAGGATGAAGTAGGCTCCCTGGTGACGAGACCACGAGCTAGAAGACGTGTTGTATCTGACGACGAAGCTGAAATCTCACCTCGTCTTCCTCTTTCCGAGCCTGTTGATACCCCTGTTATTATTCCTGATGATGACGTCACTCCACATGATACTCGTGAGTCCATTGATCAACTTTTTATCAATGGTTTTGATAGTGGAAACTTAGGGCCTGTTTTAGATGAACTTCCCTTATCTTCCTTTTCTACTCCTGCGCCTGTGATTCTCTCCTTACCTGCCTCAACTATTTTTGTTCCTCCCTCTACTGTTTTTACTCCTTCCACCACTCCTCCTTTGACAATTCCCCCATCTATCATTCACCATACGGAGGTGGGTTGTTTAAGTAGAAGTACTGCTATGAGGAGCGTAACTATTGAAGTTCCTACTGATAGCAGCCTCTTAAGGAAGTCAGGTCAAGCTTTAATTGGCCCGAGCCTTTAATTGGCCCAATCGAGAAAGCAAAACTGGAGAGCCATAGCAGCCTGACTTTAATGAATGACATAGTGCATGCCACTTTGAAGGTATTTTCCTTCTTTCTCTTCTTTACTTTGTAAAAATTTCTATCTTCGAGATTCTTATTTCCCTTTCTTTTTTCTTAGGCCAATCTTATCGGCACTGAGCTAATGAACAGAATCTCCCTCTTAGAGAAGGTAGCACGTGATTCAAAGAAGGTTGCACATGATTCTCAGTTGGAAGCAATCAATTGGAAAGAACAATTTGACAGTGCTCAAATTGACATGGAGGATTTACAAGAGAGCAAGAGTACCTTAGAGCAGAAGGTGCGAGCATTAACTTCGGAGCTAGCGGTTATCAAGGCTTCCTTGAACCAAGCATAAAAAGAAAAAGAACTCCTTGAATCCTCTTTTTCAGAACAGCTGTCTAAGGCTAGCGAAGAGAACAGGGCGTTGAAGGCTCTACTGAATCAAAAAGAAGTTTATGCTGGAGAGCTCGTGCAAAACTTAACTCAAGCACAAGAAGAGCTTCGAGTCTCTACTGATAAGGTACGTGCTTTAGAGAGCTCTCATGTTTCTCTTCAAGCTTCTTGTAACTCCGCCTTGGCAAAAAATGAAGAGCTCAAGAATGAGGTGGCTGCTTGGGAAAAGGATTATGAGATCCTTGAAGAAAAATTTGATGTTGAGGTAAGTTGGGCTTTTTTGAATTCACGTCATGATACCCTAATTGAAGCTGGTCAAGAAAACTTCGACCTGGAGTCAGAATTAGCTAAGGTTAATGAAACCATTGAACAAGCTCAGCAAACACAGGACTTTCCTTCTCCCGTGATTGAAGCTCCCGTGGTTGAAGCTCATACGGGTATCACATCTTCTTCAAGCCCAATCGAACCTACTGCCACAAGCCAGGTTGAAACCACATCTGCTGATGCTCTTGCTCAAGTTGAGCCTGTTGCTGTGAATCAAGATCATCCCGCAACCGTTGATGCTCCTGTCCAAGTTGAGCTCGTTGCTGTTGATGCATCTTCTTCAGTTCCCACATCTTCTTAGTGAAAATTTTACATAGTCTTGAATTCCTTCTTTTTTGCAGGCACCACTTTGGAAAGTTGTGTTAAAAACCCTTGGCTTCATTTGAGGGTTTATTTCAAAAAATTGTAAACAAACCCTTAACTTCATTTGAGGGTTGGTTTTGGAACGCAAGTCCCCAAGTCTTTTATGGGGCAGTTTGTATAAACAATTTCATAGTTTTATGACTAAGTTCGTACTTAGTCTTAAGTATTTAAGAAGTTTTCTGCATTACTTCTATTTATTTATTCTTGCCTTTATTTCTAAGGACTTATAGAATAATCTGCATTTTTGTTCTTTAGAAAATGCTTTTGTTAACTTCATGAATAGCTAAAGTAAACATGAGTTTTATAAAAGAGGGCCTTTTTATATTTCAACACTTAATGAAGAAGACGTCTCAACTTCATAATGGTGTTAACATACGATAAAGAAATAGGAACACACATGTTTCTTTTGTAATAACATTGACAAGTTTTTATTTGAACTTTGTCTAGTTTTGAAGAATTCTTTACATGTATTTGAATTACATCTATAACTTTCTCGTAACTGTTTTTCTTGTAACAGATTTATAATTAGATTACAAACAAGAGGTTTTTCTTCATAACCCGTTTCAGAATAATAAAAACACGAGGTTTTTCTTTATAACTCGTTTTAGTACATGGCTTTTACCCTAACTACAGTAGGGTTTTCTTTGGCCTTGGCTCGTGACTTTGTAACTTTTACTCTGCACTTGACTTTTTCAGGCTTGATTTCTCCTCTATCTTCTTTGCCTTTTTTATAACACATACTCGTGTGTATTATGTAGTCCCCCAAGTGTTTGAGCATTGAAGTATGAAGCCTCGAGCACTTGATCTTTTCTCTCTTTTGGTCCTTTTTCCTGAAAAGGAAAAACATACGGGACTCGGAGGTGTGATTTTAGATGAAGACTGCCTAACCCGTTTATATTTCTATCAGAATAATTGTAACCCTAGGCCAGGAATTTTAGTTTATTCCGGGTGCCTTACAGGTCGTGACTCATCATTTAGTACGGGCTTGCTTTTTGTCTATCATCTAAAATCGTTTGTAAAATTTTAACAATTCAAAAAATTAAATGCAAAATGGTGATACCTGACCGTGGGTATTCCTTAGAAGTAATATCTCTTCAAATGAACAGCATTCCATTGTGAAGGTAGTACTTTGCCATCCATTGTCTCCAATTCATATGCTCCCTTGCCTGCAATATCACGAACTCTATAGGGTCCTTCCCAAGTTGGACTTAATTTACCCGTGTTGGCTGCCTTTGTAGATTGAAAAACCTTTTTAAGCACGAAGTCCCCAACTTTGAAGAATCTGAGGCATGCTTTTCTGTTGTAATATCGTTCTATAACTTGTTTATGTGCTGCCATTCTTATTAATGCAGCTTCCCTTCTTCCTTCAAGTAAATGGAGGCCTACCCGCATTTCTTCATTATTAGACTCGTCTGTTGCATGTGCAAACCTCGTACTTGGCTCTCCTATCTCGACTGGAATTAAAGCTTCTGCTCCATAAACCAACGAAAATGGTGTTTCTCCCGTACTTGTTTTTGTTGTGGTGCGATATGCCCATAAAACACCAGGTAATACTTCTGGCCAATTTCCTTTTGACTCTTCTAAACGGTTCTTCAAATTGTTGATGATAATCTTGTTTGTTGACTCTGCTTGCCCATTCCCCACCGGATGATAAGGTGTTGATGTAATCCTTTTAATTTGCCAGCTTTGAAAAAATTATGTGATTTGAGCTCCTATGAACTGAGGGCCATTATCACATACGATTTCCTTTGGTACACCGAATCGGCATATGATATTGCGCCAAATAAAATCTCTGACTTCTTTTTCTCGTACCTGTTTGAATGCTCCTGCCTCTACCTATTTAGTAAAATAATCAATAAGTACGAGCAAAAATTTTACATGTCCTTTCGCTTGTGGCAATGGACCCACGATATCCATTCCCCATTTCATAAATAGCCATGGTGCGATAACCGAATGTAATAACTCCACGGGTCTATGCATATTGTTACCGTACCTTTGACATTTATCACATTTGGCCACGAAACTTTCTGCTTCTTCTTCCATTTTAGGCCAGTAATAACCTGCCCTAATTAAGGTTCTTACCAGCGATTTTCCTCCGGCGTGATTCCCACAGTGCCCCTCATGTATTTCCCTCATTACGTACTCCGTTTGAGAGGGTCCGAGACATCTGGCTAAGGGGCCACCAAACATTTTACGATATAGGTTGCCTTGGTTTAAGCAGTAGCGGGCAGCCTTTTTTTGAAGTGCATGGGCTTTTTTCTTGTCATCAGGGACGGTTCCATACTGCAAAAAAGCTACAATCTCGTTCCTCCAATCCCAAGTTAAATTATTAAAATTTACCTCATTCTTGTCAGGGTCGAGAACTGAATGAAATAAATGAATAACTGAGGTGTTTTCATCACTTGCTACATCAGCTGCAGATGCGAGATTAGCTAAGGCTTCTGCCTCGAGATTTTCATCCCTTGGTACTTGCATAACTTTCCAGGTTTGAAACTGCTCTATTAATTCCCGCACCTTTTCTAAACACTGTTGCATCCTTGTTTCCCTGGCTGCATAAGTCCCCAGCATTTGATTAACCACGAGTTGTGAATCGCTTTTGATTATAATCTGATTTATGCCAAGTTCTTGTGCCAATTCTAAACCTGCAATCACAGCCTCATACTCTGCCTCATTGTTAGTTATTGAATGACATTTGATAGCTTGTCGAATGGTTTCACCCGTAGGTGGTACCAAAACAATCCCTAAACCTGCTCCTTTTACATTAGATGAACCATCAGCGAATAAAGTCCAAGTTCCTGGATTAGCTCCATTGAGCACCTTTAATTCTTTTTGTGCTTCTAATTGCATGCCGTGGCTAAAATCAGCCACGAAATCAGCTAACACTTGTGATTTTATAGCAGTTCTAGGTTGGTACGTGATTTCGTATTCACTTAACTCTATTGCCCATTTACGCCAAACCNTAGTGAGTGTTTCACCAAATTTGTTGACTAATACAGATTCGATCTCCTGCTTAGTCAAATCATTGCCTTTTACGCCTGTTGTGAACGCAGTCACGTGGTCTCGCGGGTCTGTTGTACCATTGTATTTTGGCATCTCAGGCATTTTGAATTTCTTTGGGACTAGAAGGGGAGCAACACTTGGCTTCCAAGGTTGTTGTGAATATTTATCCATATCTACCCCTTTAATCATTGGTGGCACCCCGGGTATTTGCTCTATGCGGTCATTTTGCTTCTTGAGCTGTTTCTGCAATGTTAGTACTAAATTCTGTAAATTAGAATTAACTAAATTACCTGGTTCTCCCTCCTGTGATACGCTGGGGGTTCCACCACTACCTGAATTAACGAGTCCGGAACGAGGGTTCTCTAGAGTGTTGTTATTTGGTGTGGGTGTAGGTGGTGCAGCAGGTAATTGGCTAACAAAAGCCTGAAGAGCTTTATTGACTTGAGAGGCAATAAGTTTTTGTAAAGCCTCATCCATAGTTTCAACATTCTCGAATTGAGCCTGTCCATCTGTATGAGACCCATCAGGAGTGCCTTCACGAGACCGCCGTGGAGAGCCTTGAGGAGAAGTAATCAGTACGTTATTGTTATGTGGATCTCCCTGAAGTTGCTGGGTTGTTTGATTTTCTTGGTTTCCCTGAATGTTGTCATTGTTGTTCGACATGGTTGACGCAACAAGGGAAGTTAGGCTAAAATAAAATGGATTATCAGATTCCCGGTAACCGAACCAATTTGTTTAACCAAAAATAGAATTTTGACTAAAGCTATATTTTAAAAGAACACGGGTTATTGATAATCGCAATAATATATAAAAGAGAATAATTTGAATAGCCAGAATATAATTGAATAAAGCAAGTAAACCAAAGTATATTCAGATGATTTTTTGTGTCCCTACAATTGTTCAGTCTTCTCCTTTTATAGCTATCTTAGATGTAAGTGCCTTGCTTTGGTCATAATAAGGTTATTATGGGCAAATAAATGACATTGAATGCTACGTTACATAATCATTACATTTAAGACAGATTCTCTAACGTTTTCAGCATTTAATGCTTATCAAATATTGTATTTGGACCCTCGTATGCTGTCAGATTCATTCCTTCTGATTCTGTGATATAAATGACTTAAATAGGTACGGGCGCCGTGTTACTTGTCTGATGTCCCGTGCATCTTCCTCTTTCCTTGCTCGTATCTGTTGTAACTCTTGACTCGTGGTTAATTGTGATTCTTTGACCATTTGATTAATCCACGTGTCTTGACACGTCACCTTTATATATAAATATAATTTTTCCCAATACAAAAGCTTCAGCAGTGGAAGAATTTAAAGATTTATTTTCAATTCCCACAAATAGTCATTTAAATTATAGTTTTTCGTCAAAAGTTATTAAATTAATTCTTATTACTATAAATCCACTCAACTTAAATAAATATGACCAGTAAACCAACTAAATTTTATCGAAAAGTACATAAACAACAGTTAAAATGCCATGATGGCTTAAATCGCAAGATATAATATTACACGTATCCTTTTGTATTCTAATATTTGTCGTTTGTTACTTTCTTATTATTCTGTCCTGAAGTTACTTCTGCAAAAATATCGTAGCGAAGGATGCTGTTGAGTCAAATGGTGAAGTTGATTAAGAATAGTTGTAAATTTCTCTAATGCATTCGAGGTAACAATATCTAGTTGATAAAGATTGTTTTTTTCTCTCTTAAAGAAGAAAGAAGATGTTGATTGCCTCATTTTCCAGTTTTAAGGCTTTTTATTATATTTCTATTTACTTTATCATGACCCCAAATGATTGACGACTTCTTTTGGAGTAGGGATTCTTTCTTTATTAGATTAGCTAAATAGAATCATCAGTTAACATATTTATAAACTTAAATTATTTTCTTTAAAATCTATTCTACAACGCAAATATAATTTTTAATATAATAATATTATAATTTTAATTTTTTTATACTTATTGAGATGAGGTGCACGCAATAAGACTAGTACTATTTAAAAACTATTTTGTGAATGGGTTCATTTGTTCAGCCCATACTTTAAATGTGCAATGTTAACCTAAATTCCCACGAACCCAATTACTAAGCTAAAAATAGCCAGAGAATATATAATAAATGTATAGTTATTATATAATATATTATTATATATAATTAGTGTATAATTTATGTATATTGACTAGAAAAAATAAATATTAAATCGGGTAAATTTTAAAAATAGTCAGATTTACAACCGGTCGTTCAAAAATAGCCCAATTTCAAAAGTAATCGAAATTTAGCCACTTTTTATATAAAGATAAATCTGAGCGAAAACACTGTTCAAAACCCGGAAAATACTCCAGTATATTATGCTGGAGTTCCAGCATAAGTATACTTGAACTCCAGCATATTATACTGAAGTTCCAGAATAAGTATGCTGGAACTCCAGCATAATATGATGGAGTTCCAGCATAAGTACACTTGAACTCCAGCATAATATACTAGAGTTCCAACAAGTATATTGGTCCAGTATAATATACTGGAGTTTGGAGCACCGGTGCTCCAGTCTCCAGTATATTATACTGGAGTCAGCAAAGTATACCAGTCCAGCATAATATGCTGGAGTTCATACACAAGTGCACCGAACTCCAGTATATTATGCTGGACCGATCTCTATTGCAGCAAAATAGTGGCTATTTTTCATTGACTTGGTAAACGCTGGCTATTTTTGATTGATCAGTCCGAAAACTGGCTATACCGTGCTATTTTTACCATTAAATCCGGTAGACTATTTGGGTAACCCAACTGAATATATTTTGGGCCTTAACCGAAGCAGCCCAAGAGTTATAGCAGATTCACCAGCTATTTTCACAATCGATCTCTTTTTCTTGTTCTTCAAGCCTTGGCTATTTTCACACTCTCTCTTTCCGATTCCGAACTTTACCTTTTCAGCTCATCATCTGCAGCAAGTAAGTCGCTACTAAGAACTTTGATTTAAGGGTTTTAAGTTTCTTAACGATTCACAGTTCCATTATACTGCATTCCTGTCTTTAACTTTTGCTATGTGGGTAGGTTTTATTTGGAGGTAAAATGACGGCTAAGGCAACAATGGATGTTCCCCAAAAAGGTGGGTTTAGTTTTGATTTGTGTAGAAGGAATGAGATGCTGGTCAATAAAGGACTCCGTTCTCCTTCTTTTCTCAAGACTGGTACTACCATCGTCGGCTTAATTTTTCAGGTCCGTTCCCCTTTTTTAATTTGCTAAAAGTTTAGATTTGGGTTAGTTTTGTTTGTGTTTTATGGGTCTATTGTTGGATTACGTAAGTTAAAGGTTCTTACTTTGGAAAAAATTTCAAAATTTAATGGTTTGATGTGGTGAATATTTCTGCAAAGAATAAAAACACTACAAGCAAGCTTTCAGTATTAGGGTTATAGCCCCAGGGATAGGGGTGTTCATAAAAACCCAAAAAACCGAACCAAACCAAAAACCAAACCAAACCGACCAAAAAAACCGATACTTTTTGGTTTGGTTTGGTTTGGTTTGGTTTTGGTTTTGAATTTTAAAAACCGATCAAATTTGGTTTGGTTTTGGTTTTAATAAAAAAATAATCGAAAAAACCCGAACCAAATCGATTATAGGAGTAGCTATTTCAAATTTATTATTACACCTATATATATGTATATTTTTATACAAAGTTTCAAAAAATTATGGTGAATGTTAATCGTTTGCACTTTTAGTACAGTTTTTTACCTTTATATTCTAGTTTGATTGGTAGTTTTCTTTTGTTAAGTGTAAGAATTCATTTCATGTTAAAAAAAATATATTTTTAATTGAGTCCTTAAATTATTCATCACTATTTGATTCAATTATCATCAATATATTTTAGTAAATAATAGATTTCTCAAAGGGCAATTGATTTGATAGTGTTACGTTGAAAATGTGGTTGCCGGAATATGTGTTTGGTAGTGTATGTCTTATATTTAAGAAAAAACCGACAAATAACCAAAAAAACCGAAAAACCGACAAAATCCGACATAAACCGAATTGAGAAAAAACCGACTTAATTGGTTTGGTTCTAATATTTGAAAAATCGACTTACTTGGTTTGGTTTCTTTTTAGGGAAAAACCGATCCAGACCGAACCATGAACACCCCTACCCAGGGGCAGGGGCACGGGATAAGTAATATTCCTGATCTTCATCCGGATCAATGAGTCAACCATGCCTCATCCCAAAGTTTGTTAGGGTCGGCTATATGAATCTCCTTATCTGTTCTACATTATTGGGTTCATTTCATTCCAACACTAAATCATGGGTTCTCGAAAAACAAAGGATTTTTTTTTATAAGTAAAAACAAAGGATTATAACATGGTCAGTGATGATTCAACAACCCACCGAACTTTTTTGGGATTGAGGGTTAGTTATTGTCGTAAGTAAAAACAAAGGATTCTTAGATCTCACACAATTTTCATGTAGACGTTTGAAAATATGGAATACTTTAGAGAAAATGCATAAAGACCCCATTGAACTTGTTCGGAAAAATCATTTACACACCTTAACTTTACGGGTGTCCTAACACCCCACTATTCTTATCTAGGCTAAATTTAATACCTCCTTCAAAATACCGAACCACTCTTATGGTGGGCTGTGTTTAACACGCGCCATGTATTAAATACTGCACTAGTTCATTTTTTATTTACTTTTTCCATCTTTTTTTCATTTCAATCTTCTCCACCTTCCTTCATCATTATTCTTGCAGCCCGCCACCATGGAAGGCAGTCACAGCAATAACCTCCCTTAAACCCATAAACTTTATTTCTGAAAAATCAAAACCACCTCCCCCTACCACTCCACTTTAACACCTCTAATTTGACCATTTTTCCTTCACATCAGTCTCACAAACCCAGATCTAAGAGAAAAGGAGAGAAAATTCCTTGTACAAAAAATGGTATTGGCGAACATCAAGCTCTCCAATCAAGTGTTAAGATTATTCCAACCTAAATCCATGACCTAATTGCTTAAGAGAACTTATGTTTCTATCAAATCGAGGAGATTAAAGAGAGAAAATATGAGCAATGAAATGGAGTTTGTAAAGGTAGGTGAATATAGTGGGGGAAAAGAGGAGTGTGAATAGAGATTCAACAAGAAAAAGAGAAGCAAAAAATAAAACATGACTAGTTTCAAAGCATGGGGAGGAAGAGGATGGCACGAGATGACAATGGCAGGCCAGTGGAGAACCATGGTTCTGTTAAAATAAAGAAAGAGAAAAAGAAACGAAAAAGAAAAGAAAAATGAATAAGAAAAGAGAAAAAATTAGTATTAAGTTTAATTAGTTAGAGTATCCAATAGGAAAGTGACACCTGGACAATTAAATTAGTTGTAAGCTGTTTTTTTGTGCCTCACGCGCATCTAGGAAATGAACTGCACTTTTCATGCCAGGTCATCACTCAATGGGGTATTAAATTCACTTAAGATTAGAATAAGGGGTAAAAGGTCGCCCATAAAGTTTAGGTGTGTAAATGATTTTTCCTGACAAGTTTAATGGGTACTTTATGCATTTTCTCAATACTTTACCATAACTGACCATTATTATCTATTACGTGACCATTATTATCTATATTCCTCCCGAGCTTCAAGACAGGAAAGCTTATTCATTTCAACATAATAAACATTCATAACCCAATTCCACTCACTCTACTCAATGTTTTCAGTTCAAAGTCTTCTCTTTCTAAATATTGTTTGTTCTGTTAATCTGATGTAGCAAGATCTTGCACCTCCTACAGCTTACCGCATGTATTAAAAAAAGAGAAGCTATTTTTCTTGCTAAAAAGTGAGATGTATGCCTCAATCTGTGAGGCGAACGCCTTATAGGACTTATTTCTTTAAATGTGCTAAAAAAATCAATATGATCAATGATATAGAAAAAATAGGAAAAAAGAAAAAATAAGCAAGAGAAGCTACATTGATGAAAGTTGTGGTCAAAAGGGAGAGAGGATCCGGCATTAGGGGAAAGGCTGCTGCTTTTTGCAGATTAGGACGCGCACTTTGCTTTTCTTTAAATACATAAATAAACAGAGAGAATTTTAAATGATCTTATGATGGAAACACCTCTCATTAATTGGCTAAGGGCAAAATTGAAGTAAAAATTAAGGCCTCACTCAAATATGGGTACTCCTTGTAATAAGGGTGTCAAAACATCAGACCAAAACCATACAGGTGGAGGTCTCACTCAAGAAAGCTAACTCAGCATAATTTCACCTCTGCCATGCATAAGGCATGTTGGCAATGCCTCTTGCATTGTGGTGCGCCTATATAACACTGCTCAGACCTAATTCAGTGCAAAGAATAAAAAAATTACAAGCAAAGCTTTCAGTATTAGGGTTATAGCCCTAGGGGCAGGGGAACGGGATACGTAATATTCCTGATTTTCGTCCAGATCAATGAGTCAACCATGCCTCATCCTAAAGTTTGTTGAGGTCGGCTATATGAATCTCCTGTCTGTTCTACATTATTGGGTTCATTTCATTCCAACACTAAATCATTTTCCTTTAAAGGTAAACTAGGGGTTCTCGGAAAACAAAGGATTCCTTTTTTTTTTTATAAGTAAAAACAAAGGATTATAACATGGTCAGTGATGATTCATACAGCCCACTGAACTTTTTTGGGATTGAGGCTTAGTTGTTGTCGTAAGTAAAAACAAAGGATTCTTAGATCTCACACAATTTTCATGTAGACGTCTGAAAATATGGAATATGTTACCATAACTGACCATTATTATCTATTAAGTGACCATTATTATCTATATTCCTCCCAAGCTTCAAGACAAGAAAGCTTGTTCATATCAACATAATAAACATAGATTTATTATATCCCAATTCCACTCACTCTACTCAATGTTTTCAGTTCAAAGTCTTCTCTTCTAAATATGGTATGTTCTGTTACTCTGATGTAGCAAGATCTTGCACCTCCTACAGCTTACCACATGTATTAAAAAAAGAGAAGCTATTTTTCTTGCTAAAAAGTGAGATATATGCCTCAAGCTGTGAGGCGAACACCTTATAGGACTTATTTCTTTTAATGTGCTAAAAAATCAATATGATCAATGATACAGAAATAATAGGAAAAAAGAAAAAATAAGCAAGAGAAGCTACATTGATGAAAGTTGTGGTCAAATGGGAGAGAGTATCCGGCATGAGGGGAAAGGCTGCTGCTTTTTGCAGATTAGGACGCGCACTTCGCTTTTCTTTAAATATATAAATAAACAGAGAGAATTGTAAATGATCTTATGATGGAAACACCTCTCATTAATTGGCTAAGGGCAAAAATGAAGTAAAAATTTGAAGGCCTCACTCAAATATGGGTACTCCTTGTAATAAGGGTGTAAAAACATCATACCAAAACCATACAGGTGGAGGCCTCACTCAAGAAAGCTAAGTCCTCAGCATAATTTAATTTCACCTCTGCCATGCATAAGGCATTGGCAATGCCTCTTGCATTGTGTGCGCCTATATAACAATGCTCAGACGTAAGTCAGTGCAAAGGAATTTATTATATTTACAGAGCAAAAAAGAGGGAGCAAAGTTTGTTCTCCTCATCTGGCAATTCTGAGATGTTTGGATTCTAGCACAGAAGTTGTGAAATAAGAACCATTAAGAGCAAAGATGTTTTAACGTTATAGTGGTCCAAGCTTACCTTAGTTTCGTTTGATTACATTCACAAGAAATTCTTCTCAAAATAGTGTTGTGTTGAAATTAATTATACTGTAATCGTTCAACATAATCAGCAACTGACTAGAGCGTACAATATGGTGACTCTTGAGCTGGTTGCTTGTATGATCTGCATTCTTTTGCGTTGCTAAATAATTTAGTTCATCCGACGGAAGTTTGACATCAACACTACTGTGAAAAAGGAGGAAAAAACATATTAGAATGTCATTTAATGCTGCATGGATTTCCTTGTAAGTTCTTGCTCAAAAAATGTATTTCATATTAAGTTAGTAGTCTAACCATATGCATGAATCGTCTGCAATCTGTGTTCTTTTTAGGCAGAATACACATTTTACCCCTGGGCTTGAGGCCTAATTCCTGTGACAACCATGTCGACCACGGGTAACCTTTTACACACTCACAATGTGTCTGAGACACCACTTTTGACCAGACCACTTCTTCTCGGAGATTATATCACAGTGGCCAATTAAAGCATGACACGTGTCACAGCTCAAGAAAAAAAAAATCTAATTTGCACCCCAAATGGCCAAAAATAAAATAATTTTGAAGTAGAAAAACATAAATGAATCCCTCCCCCACCTGTCTCCTCTTCTTCCAAACCCCACTTTTGATCATCTTCTCCACCTCCTTCCCCAAAGACAAATTTGAAACCCTCCTCTCCATCAACCCGCTCCTTCTGTTTGTTTACCTCTATTATAGTTAGTTTTAGACCCCATGAAAACTCATCAATAATTCCAAGAAATTCAACTCACCCAAAATCAGAAATACTCAAAAGACTATTTTTTTCCCAGATATGTTCTTGATTCAATCAAGAATTGGAACATAGTCCTGTTTCCTTCTCAAAAAGTCGTGTTTCATGGAATGGAGTATTATTTGATAAAAAAAGAAAAATAAGGAAAAGATAAAATTCATCTTCCAAATCTAGAGTTGCCGGTGATAATGGTGGATTCATCGCTGTCGGATTTCAGCCTCAGTAGCTTCGTCGGTGATTGATTTTAATGGCTAAATAGTAGTTATAGAGGAGCCTACTCACTCACCAATCTTGCCTATTAATTATGCATGGACTTTGATCTTATTTATTAATACCAAGAATCTGATCTTTCAAAAAAGAAAAGAATTTAAAACTTTTGCATCTGGAAGTTGAAGAAAGAAGGGTATATGACATTATGGTAATTTTGAAGGAGGACGGTTGCATTTATAGAAAGTGGCCGGTGGTCTTGATGGAAGAGGGCTAGCGTTAGGGAAGATGAAAGTAAAGAAAACAAAAGAAAAAATAGGAAACCGATAAAATTTTGACACATGGCACTTAATAAGGATTTGGACCAATATTTACCGATTGTATGCGCTCATTTTGTTTGGTTAAACAAGTGCGCACCACCTGGCAAAAGTGGTTTGTATCTAAGTTGCTCGGACTCGGGTGCGGGTTCCGATACGGGCACGGATCCGAGTGTCGGATTTGGCGAAATCTAAATTTTAAGATTCGGGAGTGTAGGTCCACATATGGATATGGGTGCGGGGATTCGGCTAAGAAAATTCAAAATTATAAAAAATAGAGCTATAAAGAGAAAAAGAAAGCCATTCAAAGCCTTCCACCAATTCTCCATCTATATCGCTGCTACTGTCTACCAGAAGTCCGAACTCAGAACACGACCCCTTGAATTTTTGGTTTTTCTGAAACACAAAGCAGCAAATTTGAGACAAATGTACTACAATATTGAAGGTATGCCATTTCCCATGTCTTAAATCTGTTTTATTTTTAATTTTGAGAAATCAAAAATCTCAAAATTTCCCCCAAATTTGTCGATAGACTCAAGTCAAAGTATCCGAAGTTAGTTGACCGGATTCGGGACGTATCCCGCACCCGACACCTGTCCCCTGTCGAGACAGGTGCGGCACCAAAAACGAAGAGTCCTCGCAACTTAGGTTTGTATAGGCACACTTTGAAAAGGTTGGGTGTGTAAAGGGTCCTGTGTTTAATAGGTGTGCCGGGATTTGGTCTCAAGATCAGGGGGGTAAACCATGTATTCTGCCTTCCTTTACTGTAAGATGCTAGTGTAGAACACTGGAGCTTAGTTCTGTCAGTGCTTTCTTCAGTCGAATTAGAATTCATCTACATACATTAGCAAACGCCATAGTTGATTTTTTAAAATAATGAAATCCTGCACTTTTGAGTTTTGGTCAGTTGCCTAGCAAGAGAGGAAATTAGGTAGGGACTATGCATATTTTTCTGCTTAAATAGCAGGAAGCTTGAGGAAAAGCTGTTGATGAGGTCACAAAGCAGAAGGTAGTCTTTCAAGATCCAGAAAAGAACATCATACTTATTGAGAAAATAGAGAAGGGCATCATGATGTAGGTCATTGTCTGGAATTGAGATACGTTAGTTTCTACTTTGTGGTATTAACTTCATTCAACTGATTATACTTCTCGGTTTAGTTTAACTATCTATAAACACATTTAGGTTGTCTTCTAGAAAATGAAATTAAAATAGGAATGCTGATAAAAAACTGAATGAAGTCTTGTTTGCATTTCAATGAATAGTACCTCTCAAAGATTGCTGCTCCTTCACATCTTTCTCTTCTTTCCCTCTTCTGTTGTTTTTATGGACAATTTGGCTCTTATCTGTAGTGCTCTTATTGATTTTCCATGAGCCCTTGCATGATGAATCAGCAGACTCTGGAAATAGTGCTTAATTAACATATTATAACATGCTTGTTAGAAAATGTGACTTTTTGGGGTTACTTTATCTGTTCAATTATGCACAAGTCATGCAGAATCTGGAATCGATGCCCTTAATCAACTTCTTGAGCATGATTCTTGTTCAGGNNAATCTCTCTCTCTCTCTCTCTCTCTCTCTCTCTCTCTCTCTCTATCTATCTATCTATGTCATCTCTTAATGTTAATTTAGAACTGTTATTCTCTAGACATGGTCAGTTCCCAGCTGAAGCTTCATAGGTTTCACACTGGTCGTGAATCCAGGGTTGTGACAGCTCTTACTCTTTTGAAGACTCACCTTTTCAGGTAAAGCTTCTATTGTTAATGTTCCTAATAGGCATAGTAGTGTCTTCGAGTGCATTAAAAAAATCAATCCTAGAAGCCTAACTATGTTCTCTTTACCAGCTACCAAGGCCATGTCTCAGCTGCTTTGGTCCTTGGTGGTGTGGATGTCACAGGGCCCCATCTGCATACTGTAAGTAGTGTTCACATTTATATTTGTGTATAAGTATGTATATAACTGTATGTGGGCGTGTGTGTGTATGTATTTTTCCCCATTGTCATCAAAGTTCCACTATTTGGTCAATCGATCGCCTCTCAGATTTATCCACATGGATCAACTGATACTCTGCCATATGCTACAATGGGCTCTGGCTCCCTCGCAGCAATGGCTATCTTTGAGTCAAAATACCGGGAAGGGATGAACGTAAGTTTGTTTCTTTCAGCTAGAGTACTTTGCTGCATTTGGCTGGTAGATGTATTATGAATCCTGAATGTTGAGGGGAATTTGTTGCAGAGGGATGAAGGGATAAAGCTAGTAGCAGAGGCCATATTGTCCGGAGTATTCAATGACCTCGGTAGTGGCAGCAATGTTGATATCTGTGTGATAACAAAGGTCAGCTTTCCTTTATTGTTAGACCATTTTTTGTTTTTGATAGCATGTGGCTTCTAAACTCTTATCTTTATTGTTAGGGAAACACGGAGTACTTAAGAAACCATTTGTCGCCTAATCCCCGCACCTATCCACAAAAAGGTTACTCATTCCCCAAAAAGACTGGTTAGTGTTCTCAGACTTGTCAACATGCAATGTAATAGAGCAAGTAACATGGTAATTTGAATTATGAATGGAATTTTGCTAATGCGTCGGCTGGAATTCTTTGGCTTGCAGAAGTTCTCCTTACAAAGATTACCCCATTGAGAGAGATTGTACAAGTAATTGAAGGTGGAGATGCCATGGAAGAATGACTTGTATTGCAATGATAAAATCCATTCGTGAACTATTAGTGTCAAACAATTACATGAGTATTTTAAGTGTTGAACAATCTTCAATTGCATGTCTAAATGAAGTACTCTGTGTTATCAGATGTAGCTTCCAAAGAAACTCCTTGCTAGAAAACGAATGATTGGTTTGATTTGAAGAAAGGATTTTGTTGTTTTTGTCACCCTTGTGCTGTCAATAATTTTGAACCACTGACTTCCAGGATCACATGTTGTGTCATTTGTGCTCAGACACTTGCATGTTTGTGTGACAATAACATTGTTGGAATCAACATCCAAGCAAACACTAGTAGCATCTTGTAGCTTAGAAGACAGGTGCATCTTAGAGTCCGAGATGATTTCCCATTTTGAGCTGTCATCACTGCATGTTATACCAAGTTTTGCTGGCTCCCCAAGCTTATCTGCTTGCAGGCAAAAGTAAGTTCCGATGACTGTCAGTGTTTTTTGGGGAGCATACCTCCATGCTGCAGCCTCAGAGCATGAAACTAACTCCAATGGCTGCAGAAATGAGGTTCTTCGAACACAAAGCCCCGTCTTTGGATGGAAAATCACTTTATGGAGACGAGTCTCGGTATATCCTGGTCCTGCATTTGAACCAAGGTAAATGCTTAGTTCTTTTTTCATAGATAACTTCTAACGATTATGTTATTGTGTGTCGGATCCTCCAAAATTAGTGCATTTTTGGAGGATCTGACATTTTTGAAAAGTCAGAGCAACATAGATGTTACCACTTCAGCTTATACCTTGGAATGGAGAGCGAATGGCTGAGATTCTTTCCAGAAAGCTTGAGTTCCTGATATCACGCCAGTTCCAATCTAAAACCCCATAGTACTCATTCAGTCCCACAACCCCATCTCTCAAATAATAGCTCCCAACAAGTGTCCAGAGTGCCCAATCAAAGTCAAGTTCAGCTGCCAGCCCAAGAAAGCAATTGAAATACCTATTGTCATTCACATTAGTGCCTCTTTGATCCACTCCAAACTCGCTCACAAACAATGGGTAGCCTTGTTCTAACACAAATGTTCCTTTGCTCACCATGTCATTCAACACTAGTCCGCATGCTTGGTTTGCATTGTCTCCTGACCAAGTATCTCCATCTGTGAAACCGTATCGATGAATCTCATAAACTAGCTTGCCACTGAATGTCAAGTTTACTGGTCTTTTGTGCAAGAAAGAAAGATCCTTGTCGAAACTTAGGCCGGATAGAATAATAAGAACATTGGGATTAGCTTCATGCACTGCTTCAGCTCCTTTCTGCATGTACCTGCATCAAAAACCACCACTTTAATTGGTGAACCATAGCAACAAATATAAAATTTTAAGCATTCAGGCGTGGTAAAATGTTTGAACATAAACTGCATTCACGGTGATGTGTTGGAACTTAACCCAATTATATACATTGTTTAGATGATTTTCAACTATATATGTAGTGCGTGCTGCAACGGAAGTCATTTTCAGGAAAATATTAATATGTAGATTTTCAACTATGTTTAGAAGATTTTTCAAGAAGAAGTCATTTTTTGGTGTTTGGTTACCACAGAATGTTTTCCATTTAACATCAAAAGGTAGAAATAAGTTATTTTTCTTATACATATTATTATGGTTTTTAGCATTATATACTTGCTTTAACTATCATGTAGACAATATTATTGATCTCTAATGCTAAAGAAATTCATCAATACACTGTTTGATTTACTTATAGTATATATATCATCAGGAAAAAGAATTCATTCATCAACCAAAATCAGAAAGCATTTTCAAGAAAATATTTTTCACTCACTAATTAAAAATTGGAAAATGTTTTCAATCTTTAATGGGAAACTTTCTCAAGATAAGTATTTTTATGAAAGATTAATTCCGCTATACCAAAAATATTACTCTCTCCGTTTCAGTTTAAATGACATATTTTCCTTATTAGTCCGTTCAAAAAAGAATGACATATTTCTATATTTAAAAATAATTTAACTTTAAACTTTTTATTTTACTCACTTTACCCTTAATGAGAAGCTTTTATAGCCACACAAATAAATGACCCAACAAAGCTTTTACCTACCACATGTTTCAAAATTCTTGTTTTCCCCTTAAATTTGTGTCAATAGGTGTAGTGCAGATGCACCATGCCTTCAACATGTAGTCAAAATTCAGAAATTTTGATAGATTGAATAGTGGTATATACCTGTACCAATCATGAGCATTTTGTAGAGGTCCACGAAGTTCATTTCGTAAGCTCATGCCTACTACATTGTTAGTACCCTTGAAAATAGTGGCTACTTTGGTAAGGCCTTGGAGCCAGAGGTCAGGGTCAAAGTACTTATCTCCAAAGAAACCATTGCCATCGAATCTGCTGCAGCACCAGCCAGGCTTGCTTATGTGATTATCTAATATGATCATTACATTGTTTTTTGCAATGCTAGCCACCACTGCCTGTCATACATATACATTCCTATTGTTAAATGGATAATAATTGGACATACTATATATGGTAAAGTCAACAACTGAAAAGAGTATTGAAATAAGAAATTAGCTAATGGAGGAAAAACTAAACGTCTCAACAAGAATGACACTGTTACTATTTGAGAATATAATATTATCAATATTTTTACTTATATAAAAATTGTGATGTACAATATATTTTGTGTAGTTTTTAAGTAAATGCATGAATGTTGTTTTTAAAATATAAATACTCCCTTCGGTCCAAAATAAGTAATTTTTTGGTCTTTTTCTTGTGGTCCAAAATAAGTGATTTTTTCAGATTTCAAGAATGAATTAATTATTTTTTTCCTACATTGTCCTTGGAGTAAATAGTGTTGGAATATGTGTTTGGAGTGTTTATGTGAGATAGTAAAGGTTAATATAGTCAATTCCATTGCTAATTAATGTTAAAAGGTGGATTTCTTAATCTGTGTAAAAATATCCAAAAAATCACTTATTTTGAACCGGAGGGAGTAGTATCAATCTATAGATCAACACTGATACTTAGATGGATTAACTGTCATATTTTGCACTACGTCATTCTGTTGGAACGGAATTTATAAATTTCATAATTTGTGTTGGGATTGTTCTACTTGGTCAAGTGGACCTAGATCTAATTACTACTCCCTCCAGTCCAAAATAAGTGATATTTTGGATGTTTTCACACAGATTAAGAAATTCATCTTTTAGCATTAATTAGCAATAAAATTGACCATATTAATCTTTACTATCTCACATAAACACTCCTAACACATACTCCAACACTATTTTCTCCAAGGACAATATAGGAAAAAAATAATTAATTCATTCTTGAAATCTGGAAAAATCACTTATTTTGGATCATAAAAAAAGGTTAAAAAATCACTTATTTTGGACCGGAGGGAGTACTTTTTAGGATGCACCTTTTTAAGAAATAAAAAGGAGTAGTGGCGTGCAAGAAAAGTTGATATTATATTTGTTGGGGGCCGGTCACCATCAGTACAGCGTCATTGGTACGTAATCTACTTATAGATAAAATAGAATAAAGCAAAACGGATTGAATCAGCTATTATAAAATGGTTTTTAAGATTCCAAACAAAAGTGTTTTCAGTGAACGAATAGAGTAGCTCAAAGCAACATTTCTCTATTTGATTCTTTCCAAACACACACAAAAAAAAGTTCAAGATACTCTTTCACTCAAACAATTTAAACAATTTAGTTGGTCTGTGAAAATATTCGACATTTTAAAAGGAACACGAGTTGATAGGTTTTAAATGATTTTAAAATATTGTGTTTGATCTCTTTATAAAAGATTACACTGGATCTATATTATTATATAGTGATGGCGATGGTGGAAAATGACATGGATCCAAGTGGACAATAATTATGGGATGGAAGGAATATATACTTTCGGCAAAAGTCTTCCATTAACATAAAATAATGCTAACCGTATTTTTCCTTTTTTTCGGAGCTAACCCTACATTGTTGATAAACTAGGTTTAGGTGTCCCCAATTGAGATGTGACTTCTAACCACCTCTCTACCTATCATTTATCTTACACTCTTGGATCATTGTTCCTTATCGTTTTATAATGTATTTTATTGTATTGTATCGTATTGTACCGTATCGTTTTATGAATACAATGTTTGGATAGATTGTATTGTTTGTTATTGTTAAATAATATTTTGTTGTTTGGTTTGACTGTATCGTACTGTACTGTAACTGATAAGTTTATTAAAATACCCTCAATTTTTTAAATATTAAATTTATCAAAATTATGTATACAACCAGGAACAACCATCCAAACAAGCTGTTATATTTCTCAACTTGTTGTTTGAGCAAGAAAAAAGATTAGCATAAGTCACTAGTCAAGCAACAAACCATCAATCAATCATTAAGTCATTTGTAAAGTAATTACAGATAAATTTATGTCTTAACATAAATGATACTGTAACTAATCTTGAAATATACTGATAACGTAAAAAAATCTTTATACAGTTAGTGTATGTAACTTAAACTCGGAATACAAATTTGTTACCTGATAAGCATCGAGGACAGAGAGATCAACAATGGAAGGATTGTTAGCTTGAAGACCAACAATGGAACCAAACAGTCCAAGGTTCTTGAAAGATTGTCTTACAGTTATTGATCCCAAAGATTCATTAGTAAACAAGAAGAGAGGCCAAGTAAGTCTAACACAATTAAAACCCATGTTGATAATAGCTTGAGATATTGCATCCACTGGCTGTTGGTTTAGCCCTTCTGCCACCATAACATCCATATGTGACACCCAATTTACACATGCCAGTTTCACTCTTTGCCCTGTTGAGTTCACTATCCATCTTGATTTTGTATGAAGTGGCTGTGATGAAACAGTAACATGTTGGTTGATGATCAAAACAAATAGAAATAGATGAATGTTGAGGGAAGAGGAAGATGATGGCGACTTCCACATATTTTACTAAGTCTTTTCTGTTGTTTTTAGGACTCTTGGGCCATTTTCCTATGGGGAGATGACTATTTATAGCTAAAGACCAATAATACAATAAAACCCATACTATCTCATTAATTTGAAAGTGATAGTTTTTCTCAAAAAAAAAAAAAAAAAAAAGAGAAAAACTATCACTTTCAAATTAATGAGATAGTATGGGTTTTATTGTATTATATTGGTCTTTAGATATGTGCGTTGTATCATATGTCAACAGTGCATACCTTTTTTAAATATATAAATAATATCAAAACATAATGAGTAATTAAAATTTTAAAAGGAAAAAGTTGAATTTGATGAGCAGTAAGCCTATTCAATTGATTTGATCGCCGATCAAAATTATAGTTTGTAGGCTCTACACAACTAATTCAATTGGTATAACATTTTTCTTACGTAACTAGTATACCTACCCGTGCGATGCGCGGAAAATATTAAATGAAAGTAATTTCACCAAAATTCCTATCTTATCAATATTGTTATTTTTACTAATCTATTGTTGGACTTTCTTACAGCCCTAATTGTACTATACTGCACTATAAGCTACTTTACTTTGTATATTGCAAGCAATGAACTTTATATTTGTATAAATTAAATTAACCGTTGAATGCAAAATTATTTTTGAGAAGCTCCACGCATTCTTCATATTGTGAAGGAAATATTGCATGAATAGTCATGCTAATTGGCTTTCAACTGTGCAATTTCAAGTGTTAGAAAATATAACAGAATATAGGGACGAAATAATTAGGCTTTGATAGTGGTCACTGTCCTTAAGGAATTTAAGCCTCCCAATTTCGTTGCTGCAGGGATTATGGCAGAATTCCTCCAGGATTTTACAAAGCCTCTGAAATTCGAGCACCAGCAATTAACTCGAATTTCCACTTGAACAAATTTGGTGAATTGAAGATAGCAGAAAAGAAGAAGATACTTTGTTGCTTTTCTGATGATTTTTGTTTTGGAGAAGAAAAGGGTATTTATAAACCCTTTAGGTGTCTGTTAGGACTAACAGACTCAACATTTGCCAATAGGCACATTTTAATACCAAAAGTCACCTCTTTTCAAACCCTTTAAGTGTCTGTTAGGACTAACAGACTCAACCTTTGCCAATAGGCACCTTTTAAAACAAAAGTCACCTCTTTTTAAAATTAAAACATTTTTTTATTAATTAATAAAATTAATAGATGACTAAAAGAAATAAATTTCGGGCTATTTAATTGGCCCAAGTGCCCAATCTTGACTATTAATAATATAGCCAAATTCTAGTTCCCTCCAAAACATCTTTAAATTATTCAAATCATGTAAGACAAAGAAGTGTTTTTAAACACTTCTTCCTTTCTTTCTTTTTCCAATGAGGGACAAAGCAACCTCTTCTCAAATACTCCCATCAAAACACTAACTAATATAATATCAAGTACAAAGGAAAGACTCTGATTTAGAAGTTGTAGTATCTCAAAAGTTGTTCACAATACATAATAACTGGACGTGTATATAAATAGGAACAACATAGAGTTGAGACTTAAGTATGTCAATAACATCATCACCTCACTTTTTTTATCAAGCCATTCAAGAATATTAAAAAAAATGTATGGCTAAGGATCAGAATTCAGTGACAGCAACATATTCATGGAAAAAGATAAATATGTAAAAAACCTGTAAAATAAAATTGTCGAGAATAAACATCCAACTGACAGCATAAAGACTGATATTAATTGTTGTATCTGCACAAACTATTTTCCAAAACTGTTTTCCAATAACAACAATAACAGAATCATGCTAAGAAAAAAACGATCTCCAAAGAGAGCTGATAATAGAAGAAATTATGGAAAGAAGAGTGTAAGTGAGAAATTGATCTTGCACGTCTAAAATGTAAGGTCAGTGATATGAACTATTAAATGGATGTTCCCTACTTAAACTTAGAGTGCCAGTCATTATTGGGATTGTATGAAATACTACTTTTGTCTTCACTCGCATTTAAATCATTTATATGCATTTTAAGGATTGTTCTATTTTCAGGAGCGAATCAGCTATTAAAATATAAAGAGAGTTTTATGTTTCAAGCTTTTATGAACGAAAGCTCAAGTGTCATGTTTGCAATCCTATTTCACAAATTTTCAGAGTAGTACTTGCGAATTCCACGTATAAATACTTGTAATGTAAGCGTAAAGCATAAATTCGAAGAATTTTATGGAATACAGTTAAAATCTGTTGATTCTAAAGAATCTTTTTTTGTCTCTTACCTTGTTACCACGATCTTCACATGAGTCTCTTCTTGCATTCACAATATTAGTATACTACATCGTTCCTGTGTTAATTTAAGAAGTAGAACCTGCCAATTCATAAAAATAAATAATTATTTTTGTTATTTCCATATATGGGTAAATCAATATACGAAATAAAGTGTATGCAGACCTTATCCCTACTTATGAGGAGTAAAGAAGTTGTTTCCGAAAGACCCTCGGCTCAAGAAGACGAAAATAGACCGAGCCAAAAATACATCCAAATGAGCAACTGTGACAATCGAATAAGATAAGAACCAGCTATACCTGAGTTGATAATGGCAGAGCTTAAAGACTTTTTAGAACTTCAATAGAAGGAATAAAATGACAAAGCAGCGTGACTTTGCAAAAAAGTACTCACCACTTGACTCTAAACCCCTTGCAAGCATGTTCCCTTTGGTCTCTTTAACAAATGTGGGTTGTTTATTGTCACTACCTTGGTTTTGTATTGATGCCAAGCTAGAACTCTTTTATAGTCTCCTGTCATTTATTAATACATTGCCATTGTTCACAACCCTCACATAAGTAAATGTACTCCTCGGCAGATGCCCGTTGTGTTCAACAGTTTTCATACTTAATTATAAACTTCTCATTGGAACCAACTTTTGACTTGTTTCTCTCTCTTTCAGAAAGCATTGGAGAAGAGATCAAATTAAGGGATAACTCAGATGTAGATGACCCAAGATCAGAGGAGACATTATTCTCATCCTAGGAATTGGCATCACAATATTTTTTCTTCCCAATTTTATGTTTCATTCGTTTGTGTTTTTTCTTCCTGTTCAATTCAAGGCTCGATCTAAGATCATAAAACTGAGACGCATCTTGGTAACACGACTGTTGAAAGACTTCCTTTTGGCTTTCAAGAAGGACATAAATGTGACCTCATTAGTAAAAAAAAAAGGAAATGAAAACTCCTTCTTAAAACAGGGCGCTCGATGAGATTTGAACCTGAACCATCGTCACAAATATAAATCAGATATAACTGCCTATATTACCCAACTCGTCTACATTACATTAGATTCCAGGAGTGTAGCCACACTTTTAATTGTATTTTAAATATTGTTCAAGTTATAAAATCCACCATCAGGTTTAAATTTTAATATTGTTCAGGTTATAAAATCCACCTATGGCCACTATATTTCCCGAAATACCTTATCTACAAATCAGAACGAATATATGGTAACTAAACAATAAAATTTTTGGTGATTAGAGAATTTTTTTTTATCAAGTCCCCGGTGGTTCTTATTAGGAGCTCTAATATAATTCAAGTTAATAAACTTCCGATCCAACCGTCTTTATGGATTTCATATTCACCTATATTTGAAGGCGTTATTGAAAAGTTATTACCAATGTGTTATATCTCAGTTGGTAAATATAGTATAAAACTCATCGGATCAGGTATTGGCTAAAAAAAGTTTATAGTTCAAGCAACTAATTTAGTAGTGTGAATTTAATGTATTTCGAGCTCAGCAGATGAATTTTCATGGTTTAAGGACATATCATTGAGTGTTTGACCATGCACTGAAAATTCAAAGACCTTGATATACTCTTCAGGGATAACATAAGCTAATAACTGTATCTGAAGATTTTGAAACTTTACCTATAAATAGGCTGGGGAAAAAAGATAAAATTATGTAAATGACTGAAAGCATACCTCCAAAGACTGAAACTTTTTCCCTTACTGTTGTATGCAACTATGCATCGAATTCTTCAGTAAAATAAAAAAACCAGTGAGTGCACGAACACATAAAATTATTATAAAAGTAAAATAGGTATAAAACCTTTTTGAATACTCTATGAGATTATATTATGAAGTTAATCCACCAATTACCACAAAACTACATTATTTCCAGCACATTTGGCTCACTTCTGCAAATTTTCCTGTATATTATGAATTGGATAGATCACTTGACACTCTTTATACTTTAAACATGTACACTTAAGTGCAAAAATAGATAAACAACATTAGAAAATACTTCGCACATTCAATTATACCAATCCACACTCAAAAGGGTAAACTTGTAATCATATGTGTAAGGTAAGATGAAGACAATAAGGATTGTACCAAGTGAAATAGACAGGAGGGTTACCAAAGATGGAGCAAGAACCGACATCTATTGTGAGAGGAGTTGGAGAAGAAGCGGAAATAGAAGAAGAAGGGAGAGTTGAACGAACTTCATCGAATCGCTCTCAATAGTGAAAATTTCCATACCTGCTAAATGCGACCTAGTTCCCATTGTTGCTGTGAAACATATTTTGTATTTGACAACCACCAATTGGGTCGTCTTCTGTCGCAATCTGTCATCGGCATTGTTTTCGACCTGGTCATCATCTGTACAAATGTACTGCCATTCATATCAATGGAAATTGTAGAACAATTTAGGTTCTACGATATGGTCATCATTTGATGAAATTAGATGAGTTTTAAACTGTTCATACGAAGAGAAGAGAAACTGATCTCTGCAGCAGTTTTAACTGTATTATCCTTTTTGTACGCTTGATTTTGCAATTTCATGAGATCATGGGGGGTTTCTTACTTTTAATCTAATTTAATTTAATCAATTTCCCTTTTCAGAGATAGAAAAAACGTTATTTGTGCCATGTATGAGCAGTTATTTTTTTAAAATTTAAAAATTCTGAAATTTTTAATTTTGAAAAAAGAAAAGAACGTGTCTTTACATTTTTTTAAATAGATTTGAAACTCCAACAAAGTTGGAGAATTGTCCAAAAAATTTACATGTGTCAGTTTAATATTCGTCCTTTTTTTTTAAAAAAATTTATGTATAAAAAAATAAAAAAACTAATTGAAAATTGTAGATGGTAGTTGTTGAGTAAAATAGGCCAACTTAGAAAGTGGAGGATTCTTTTTTTTTTTTTTGTATAACAGCCACGTTAATTAAGGAGAAGGAAATTCCGGAAAGCAAAAATCGTGGGAGGATTGCAATATATGTTCGTGGGAGTTTTATGTATAAAAAAAATAAAAAAAACTAATTGAAAATTGTAGATGGTAGTTGTTGAGTAAAATAAGACAACTTAGAAAGTGGAGGTTTCTTTTTTTTTTTTTAATAACAGCCACGGTAATTAAGGGGAAGGAAATTCCGGAAAGCAAGAATCGTGGGAGGATTGAAATTCAGGTTCGTGGGAGTACTGTCGGTTTTTTAGATTTCTAAAATTAACTTTATTTTACTGATTTTGCTGATTTGTAGTTTGAAGACAAAAACTCCAACTATCTTGGAGAGTTGTCTTAATTTTTTTACATGTGTTAGCATTGTGGGTATTCCACTTGGCAGCCTTACGTTGTTTTGCCTTTGTTATTCTATATAGATAGATTGTGCAACGCATTTTAATTTTTCATACACCACATCAAATAGAGAATAAGGAAAAATCTTTGCATAACTAATGCTCACATTACTAATTCATATATTATTAATTTCTAAATTATTAATACACCTTATTCAGCATTATCCTTATACGCCCTATCAAACGACCCTGCGAAGAAGAGATTAAAGACAAGGACATAAACGTAACTTAACGAATTCAGACCACCTTATCTTCGTGTCCTCCCGCAACAACGCCCGGTCGTGTGCTGAAACTTCAATAACATAATTTCCCCCAATTACCTTTTTCACTATCCTCACCCTCCATTCACCGTCACACATTCAATCGATAAACTTGCAACCAATCAAACTTACTGTTTCATAAACTAATATAACCAACATGTAAGCCTAACAAGCCTTGTACAAAAAATATAAAAATGAAGAGAGAGAGAGAAAAAAAGAAAAAGAATGTATTATACATAGATATAGAACTTAGAAACAAATAAAATAAAATAACAGTGCCTTTGTTTTTCCGATGGCAAAAAACGGTTCACTACTCCATTAGAGCGAGAGAGAGAATCTGAATCTGTATTAAAGATTATACGCCGTCGTTTTTGATTTGGAACTTTGTAATGATTGAATCTGAATCCAAAATGTTTCTTTCCTATGAAGTTTTTACGATCTTCTTCTGACGATCGCTTTTTGATGAAGTGACTGTTTTGTCCTTCCGATTCGGAGATATTTTGGATTGTTTTTATTTCTGGCTGTTGATTTTCTTGGGGGAAACTATAATGAAAGGTGGTGTTGGTGGAGATGTCGCGGCAGCTCCGGCGGGTCCACCACCGTCGCCGCCTCTGGAATGGAAATTTTCTCAGGTTTTCGGTGAACGTACGGCTGGAGAAGAAGTGCAGGAAGGTAATTCTATTATTGCAGCACTTGATTTTTTACTCCTGCTGGATCCGTGCTCATTTTGGTATCAGAGTACATATTAGGGTTTGCTTATAGGATTTCGATCTGTTATTTGGTCGTCAATTGCGTGAAATATAGTCTGTTAATGTGTGAGTAGAGCGAATCTGATAGATTCTGATCGTGGATCTGATTGATTGATTTGCATGTTGATTTTGATCAATCCAATTTATGAACAGTATTGTAGTGAACTCAACCAAGTTTATTGAACTGTAGTGTGCTGGTAATTTTTTTCTTTTTATTTTTTGTTTTTTATTTTTTGAACTTTGCTTGCAAGCATCAGCAGTAAATTTGTAGTGTGAGCTTCTTAATTGTTAATTTGGGTCATGTATTGCCATAGAGTGTACGTGTTGAAGCATGTATACTTGAATGTAAATCATAAGGGTGCAAATCCCTGGAAGATTAGATTTGCAATGTGCATATGTATGTGGTGCTTCTACTTCTGTCTTGGAAAAGGTTATTATTGTCGTGAACTGGACGTTCTATTTACCAATTTGTATTGGCTGAGGTGGGAGTTGGAGTCAGGGCCAATAATGGTGAAGGTAGGACTAGCACTTTCTGTAAAAATTGTGGAAAGGCTCGAGATTTCCGTGGGGATTTAGGCTTGGATTAGGCCAAGTGATTTATCAGAAGCTTACTGAGTTCTGTAGTGTGTTATATAGGCTCTCACATAAGTACTTCACATCACGCTAGAGTGCTAAAGTCAAGGTTGTCCAACTGTTAAATTGGTTGAAGAAGGGTCCCAGGCTAAGTAGGTAAAGGCCAAATACGTGTTGCTCTCTACAGATACTAGATTATCCTTTGATACCCTTGTGTAGAAATTTTCTGATTTTATTGCCTAAGGATGAGTATCAATGTGAGAGTATGACCTTCAGTATACGGCTAAAATAGGGCGCAGGGTAAATATAATTCAAATACGTATTAGCATTAAAACCATATGAACTACATCTCTTTGGAAGCTGGTTTTAATTGATGCGTGTTTCTAAGAGACAAGAATTGAATTATAGTCTGTCATAGCATGAAGTTGACTTTAGGATTTTACTTGTGAACTAATTGATTCTCTTCATAGGGTATGGAGTGTCATCAGTCCATCTAAAATTAAACCACACTTAAAGATGTTTAATTGGCTTGCATTTTTTCCTTCTTTTGCCACATGGTTTAGTGGTTACAAGCATGGAGATTGTGGGCACTGGAACTAAAGAAGGTATGAATTCTAGACAGATAGTTGAAGTTTTTCAAAGAGGGTTAAATATCAACAGCGCTAATCAGCGAAGTCCTTGTACATGAAATTAGTTTTCTTGACTCGCGGTTGTCTTCTTATTGTGTCGACACCATGTTCATCTACAATGGCTGCTCATAGTATCTCTAGCTCTCTGGATAGCCCTGTCTATGGAAACACCAAAGTCAGATTAACTTTATTTATTACTAGCATTTATGCCCTAAATTAAATTCATGAGTCACATCCCATCAGTAGCAACCTTATTTATATATAGAGTTTCGGGTGAGATTTTTGTATATGTTTGGAATAAAATCTGTTCAATATTACCTCAAGCAACTCAAGATTTTATTTTGCGCATTATTCCAGAGCTATTTCTGAATGCTACCATGTTATGATGGTTGAAGATACTTAAAGGACACGACATAGCAATCATATTATCCACATGGATGGGTGTTGTTTCAAACGACCTACAATCTCCACGTGGACCTAGCTAAAAGTAGAATACAGTGGGAGAATCCATATAGGTATTACCAACTAGTTGGGATTATAGCTTAGTTGTTTTTGCACGTACATAAAGCTTCCGGTTGGTGTTTGTCAAGGACAGAATCTTCTTAGTCTTGTTAGATACTTGCATATCAATGTAGGGGTAAGTGAGATTTTATATGTTGGTGTTTGACTAGGCATGGAGTTTAAGAAAGAAAGAAGACTTTTGGACTAAAATAGTACCCTTGGAACTTGTGTTCTTAAACATGACACAGCACTTCTATGCCTATAAGAACATCTGAACATGTCATTAATGATAAAATGGAAGTCTATAGTTTAAGAGTGTACAAAATAGAAAGATACTATATTTTAGAAGAAACTAAAAAGAAAAGATATTTAAAATGGAACAGAGCGCGTAATAGAAAGAAATGGGTTCAAGAAGAAGCGGAATGGATATAGAGCATTCATATAGGATGCCAATTAGCTTGAATCGTTGATTGACTGGTTGACTCTATAGCTATTTTTATGGGTGCCAATATTCATTTTCTCAGGCATTTAATCATGAAGGCTTTTAGTGAGTTCATTTAATAGACTTTATATTTTCCGTGTAGTTACTAATTTATGCTGATATAGAGAAATCCAGAATGAAAAAGCAAGGAAATGAGAATGTGTTACTCAAAACTGTGCAATGATTCATCTTCATAATCCGGTGCCTTGCATTGTATAACATAGTTTGACTACTAATAATAGGTACTTCATGTTATCTGAGAGTACTTGTTGAGCCTTTTGTTTCAAGCTATAATATAGTGATATGTAGATGGGCCTAATATTATGAACTAGCATCCTTAGATCAATGCATTAGTAATGCAGCTAATGTGCCTGAACTTATGCAAGTTCCACAAATAGTGGAGAACTTCTATTAGGCTCACTATGTTTGATTGTTTAATGCATGCCTTTCTTTGACTCTTATGATGTCTGTATTTGTTTTCGTGATTGCAGTTGATATCATTTCAGCAATTGAGTTTGATAAAACTGGTGACCATCTTGCCACCGGGGATCGTGGGGGTAGGGTGGTATTATTTGAAAGGACCGATACCAAGGAGGTGGGTTCTTCTGCTTAGTTTTAGAATGTTTAGTTAGTGTAGAATTGATTGTTTTGATGATCATTCTTCTGCGTGCATTGTTTTCTTTAGCATGTTGGGAGTCGACGAGAGTTAGAGAGAGTGGACTATCCAGTCAGTCGGCATCCTGAGTTCCGCTACAAGACAGAATTTCAAAGCCACGAGCCTGAGGTACACACCTCTTCTCTGTTCTTTGCTGTTCCTTTTTTCGCCGTATTTGTTGGTGTAATTTCTCTATAGGAAACTCATGAATGATGAACTTTCCTGGAAACAATCATACAAAAGAACTTCAGGATGATGTTATTATTCTATTTCATGACTTTGGAAAGAAGGGGTCCTTCGAGCTGCCTGATTCCTCTGTCAAGATGCAACTGTAGACTTGGCTGAATGCCTCCTCTATGCTATGTCGCATCCCTCCATCTGCTGTGTTTTCTTTCTTTTTTATTGCTTCAGTAGAATTGTAATTTCTTCTGCCGCATCTTCCATTCAGTTTGATTATCTGAAGAGTTTGGAGATTGAGGAGAAAATCAACAAGATCCGATGGTGCCAAACAGCAAATGGTGCCCTCTTTCTTCTATCTACTAATGACAAAACTATTAAGTATTGGAAGGTAAAATTATTTTATTGACTCGCTTCTCTCTGATTCTCGGGTATTAATGCATTGCAGAGTTTTGGTTGCTTGCTCAGTTTATCTAGTTAAATTGAAATGAGTTCTTAATCTTTTGTAAATTATTTTCTAGCTTAAGATACTTAACTGGGGAATGATACTAATAGTTAATTTTAAGGTTGTAGTTTGACATAATCTCTTTTAACTTCGTTGTTGTACTAAAACATTGTTGTGGTAAATAGAATGTTGATACATGATATGGATTTGTTTGTTGGTGTAATGCCTTTAAACGGTGAGATTTGGCTGAACAGTTTGCGCGAATTGTTTGTAAAATGTCTTTCTGCTCATAGTTTTGTATCAGCGATGAAACTACTCCTTCGTTCGTGATATAAATGTAAAATAATCAAGATATGATGTATTTCTTAAACCATCTACTTCTGAATGTGGCTATCTTATGTCACGGCTGTGTATCACTTTGCTGATTTCCTTTCAAATTGCTTTTTCCTGAATATTTCAGATCCAAGAGAAGAAAGTTAAGAAAATATCTGAAATGAATATTGACCCTTCCAAAGCTGCTGGAAATGGAAGTGTAGCCAGTTCGAGCTTATGTTCCAGCCCAAAACAGTGTCTTGCAAATGGGGGCTATGGAGATAAAGCGTACAGTTCTTTGGGCAATGATTTGTCCTTCCCACCTGGGGGCATCCCCTCACTACGTTTGCCGGTGGTTGTTGTACTTGCTTAACCTTTTATATTATGTTTTTTTATGATGCTGATGACATGTCAAGTTTGTTAATCTTTAGCCTATCAATTATGTGCATTTTACTTTGGTGTCTTTAGACTTTGTCTAATCATAATGTTCGGTTTTATAAAATATATGTTCGAACTAAGGTATTTTAGATTAAATAAAATTCCATGGAGCTGTAGTTTTACTGGATTGATGTATATGATCGTTTTATACTCTAGGTTATTTGAAGGATGCTTTATACTATGTCTGCAACTTCTTTTAACTATGATGCAGAGTATAACAGAAAGATTAGGCCATTTATGTATGTCTATTTATTAAAGTTGGAATCAAATATACAAGCTAGCCTTTATATGCATAGGCCCTTTACATCACTTGTAAATGTCCATATGTGCTTGCACGAACATTGGCCCACACACAAGTGCTATTGTCCTTGAAATGTCAGGCATGGATTATCTTAACATTCACCTCCCTTGTGCCTTGAATCTCTTCTTGTGGGTATTAGGAATTTCGGATGACTGTAGCCTACCTCCTCCCTAGGATAGGCGTTGTTTTTTATGAAATTGTCTTGAATATCTTTTTAACTCTTGCATCTGCATCTAAAAACTTTCTATGTGAACTTGTAGGTTACAAGCAATGAGACCAGCCTTGTTGCGAGGTGTAGAAGAGTGTATGCACATGCTCATGACTATCATATCAATTCTATATCAAATAACAGGTGAAGATCCTGTTTACAATAGTAAATCTGCGTCACCTTCTTCTGAGTCTAGTCTATCAGAGCTTATGAAAATTTTTGTCCTTTTCCTCTCCATTTAGTGATGGCGAAACATTCATATCAGCCGATGATCTCCGAATAAACCTTTGGAACTTGGAAATAAGTAATCAAAGTTTCAATATTGTCGATGTCAAGCCAACAAATATGGAAGATCTTACTGGTACATTTTTCATGTGTTGATTTCGACTTAAGTCATAGTCCTCCCCCCCTCC